>NC_140589.1:1346711685-1346970614 GCF_964204655.1 Triturus cristatus
CGGCGTTTATTCTCCGCTCCGGACATCTCAGAGGTGCTGGGCCGGGCCATGGCTTCCTCAGTCGCTCTCCGTCGCCATGCTTGGCTTCGGGACGGAGTATTCCCTGAGAATATTCGAGAGCGACTCATCGACCTTCCATTTGATGGCAGCCTGTTGTTCCATGCCCTGGCCGACACCGCCATCCAAAGGCTCTTGGTGGGGCTCCGTCCTCCTCCTCCTCCGCCTTATCCTCCTCTGTCTCCTCCTTAGTGACTTCTGAGTTGGGTTGATTCTGGGCCTTCTTAGGCCGGCTGTTCTGGCTGTGCAGTGTGTTTTCTAGCCGTTACGTCCTTCCTTGGGACTTTGGCATTGTTGGCTGCTGGACGGCCCTTGTGTGGTTCTGCAGGATTTGTTGCGTAGACTTGGCTCTGAGATTGGGTCTTCTGCTTTGTTTGGGCTGCTTGTCAAGCCTTCAGCGGGGTGTTTCTTTCCCCGTGGCTCTTTTGTTTTTTCCTCTGCGGCGGAAGTTCTTCCAAAGAGGGTTCCCATATTTTGGGACATAACGTACCCTATGTGGGGTAGTGGTAGCTGTCATATGGCTTGCGCTCTGCTAGAGGGTTCTGGTCGCCTTCGGGTGCCTGTTCTCCATGGCGTTTAGGTGGGTTGCTTTTGCTTCCTGAGGTAGTGTGCGCGGCCACTCGTAGTGGTGGCCTGGACATCTCCTCCTCTCCCTGCTCCTGTCCTGAGGTCTGGGATGATCCTGTGTTCTCCCTTGCTAGACTTCGCCTACTCGCCTTCCTGGGGCCTCGGGCTGTTCTTCTTGCTTGTGGCTTTGACTGCCGGCGCTGTTCTGACTGGCAGGCTGCTTTCCATCTGGAGTGGGTTCGCCTTCTTTTCCATAGTTTACTTGGGTCCTCTAGACTTTTTCTTCTTCTTCCGCTTTCCTGTCTTGGCATTGGGCGGAAGCTATGTTGCCTTGTGAGGGGAGTGGGGTGCTTCGGCCTCTCAGTCCTTGCCCTTGGTTCCTCTGCTGTGATGTACGGGCCTCTTCAGCCTTCTTTCCCTCCTCCATCCCCTTGGGGTCGGTGGGGTTCTGCTTGTGGAGGTTCCCTTGGCCTGGCAGGGGCGAGGTTCTACTTGGTCCACAGCTCTGGTCCCCTGTGAGGCCCTCTGTTCTGCATTGGCTGGTGGGATCCTTTCGCAGACCCTCCTTCCCAGGGGGTATTGCTAGGGTATCTATTCTATGTGAAGGAATCTGCGGCTAGTAGTCTCTATCAGATGTACGAGTTTTTTACCTTCGGTAACGATGTATCTGGTAGAGACTATTCTAGCCGCAGATTCTTTCACGGCCCGCCCTTCCTCCCCTATTCTGCGAGGACCCTTGGGTTGGTCTTCGGTACTCGCCTCCCGGTGGGGGGCGGTGTCTCCTGTGAGTGCCTTCCTTGTTCTTGCGGGTGACTCCGTCTGGGGGCGGTTCATTCCTTCTTTGGTCCTTGGAGGATGAGGTTCCGGTGCCCTGCTGCTCTGGCTACTCCAAGTTTTGGGGGGATTGCTTTCTATCCATGTCATCCCTCCCCTCTCTTCCTCCCATTGTTACTCCCTGATTAAGGGTCATCTGGCCTTGTCTTGCCCTTGTCCCTTGTGGGTGGTTTCCCTCTAGATTGGGGTGGCTTGGAGGTTTGTTGTCCCTGTCTGTCTTGGGACAGGTCCCATTCCTTGTTCAGGATGGGGGGGGGAGAGGGCTTCCTACGTGTGCCATGACTTTTACGCCTGTTCATGCCTCCGGGGCACAGGGATGGGAGGTTGTCTATGTGCTGGCAGGGTGACTACGCAGGTTTCTGCTTGTTCTTTCTTCTTTCCCTGCCCTTGGGTTCTGCGGTTTCGGCACTACTCTGGTGGTGTTAGTCACCGTTTCTTTCCGATTTTTCTGCTCTTTGCACACTGTTCCCATGCCTCCACAGTTTTTTATCTGGTGGTTCCACGTTGTGGTGCGGAAAAGTTCTCTGAAGAAAACTGATGTGGGCACGCCGGGGCGGGGTCTTATGTGACCTCGCTGATGTCACGTACGCGGACGACACCTGGGCGGAGTCGCGTGGTGTTGCCCCGCCCCCGGCGCACAGGGATGCTGTGGCAAAAAGTTTCCGGATCCAGTCTCACGCCTGGGGATATTTCTACGTGAAGGAATCTGCGGCTAGAATCGTCTCTACCAGATACATTGTTACTGAAGGTAAGTAACTCGTACTATAGCAACAAACAGGGCTAAATCCATAGGAGGGGAAAGGGGGGTAGGGTATACGACCTAGGAGATAAGGTGGGGAAGCTTATAGCGTGGCTGGACAAGAAGGAACTAGCATGGTGCCGGAGTTGAGCGATGGAGATGGGCGATCCATAACGGACCTACAAGCTATTGTCGACACATTTGCAGACCACTTTAGTGACATCTACCGCACGCACACCTCCTATACTGAAGTAGACTCACAATCCCTCCTTAGAGATATTGTTCTTCCAATCCTGTCAGATCAGGACAGGGACTTCCTTGCCAGTGATTTTACAAATGCCGAAATCGCATTGGCAGTCAGGTGCCTCAGGTCGGGTAAGGCGATCGGCCCTAATGGCCTATCGATAGAGCTTTATAAACTAGCCCCAGACAAGCTAGCCCCACACCTGCGAACTATGTTCGCAGACAGTAAAGAGCAGGGAAAGCTTCTCCTGGACCAAAGAATAGCCACATCACCATTCACAAAGAGGGTAAACCCAAGACGAATTGCGCTTCATACAGGCCTATCTCTCTCCTTAATGCAAAACCCCAAACCCTTGATAAGCTCTTGGCTAACCGTCTGGTCAAAGTTATTAGTGACATCGTGCACCCCGACCAGTCGGGCTTCATGCCCCAGTGTAATATAGCGTTGAATCTCCGGACGGTACATGGGGTGATGGGTAGACTTGCGACGATACAAGAGCCGGCGGTCATAGTTACCCTAGATGCCTGAATGGCAATCGATACTATTGAATGGCCCTACCTTTTCGCGGTACTGGTGAAGTTGGGTTTTGGACCTGAATTTATTGGCTGGATTAGGCTTTTATACTCCGAGCCCCCGGCGCAAGTTGTAGTGAACAACAAGAAATCGGAGGTGTTTGAACTAGGTGGACCCGCCAGGGTTGCCCAACGTCCCCCCTTCTGTTCGCTCTTGCATAGGAGCCACTTGCTGCTTGGATTCGGAGGGATCCAGTCATACGCGGCCTATGATGGGTGGAATCATGGGAGGACCGAATTTCACTACATACGGATAATATCCTTTTATTCCTCGCCTCTCCCTTCTGGGTAGAGCAGCGTTATTTAAAATGATGTCCTTGCCCCGCTTCCTTTACACATTGCAGAACTACCCTGATCTAGTGCCCTCCAGCTACTTTAGAGAAATAGAGGGACTACAGAGAGAATTGTTGTGGGAAGGGAAGCCCCAAATTGCACTGGCCAAACTCACCCTTACCTGGTATGATGGTGGTATCGGTCTCCCGGACCTCAAAAAATAATACTGGGCTTCCCACCTGGCAGCCATCAACCATGGCAATTATCGCCCCATGGATTATCCAGGCTATGCCATGGAACGCTGGCTCCTCCTAGGGTGAACCTATAATCGAGCCCTCTATTCTAGACCGCGACGTTTCCCGCTTATTGGACCTACTAAACATTCTGTGCAGGTCTGGCACGCAGCAACAAAAAGTTTGGGATGGGAATGAAAACTGACGCTGGTGACACCGCTCTGGGACTCAGAGACACTTGGGGATCTTTGGAAATCGAAGGGATTTGACAAGTGGGAGCTTATCGGGATCTCGACTATTGGAGACCTCTGGGCAAAGGGAGAAGTATTGTCATTTGACACCATGCAACAGAAATACGTAATCGCGCAGACGGAGTATTTTCAATATCTTCAGGTCCGTCATGCCTTACAGTCTTGTATTCCTAAAGGGTCCACTCCCCCACAATACACACCCTCGAGGATAGACTACTCGACGGCTATCTACCAGAGAAAACGGTCTCGCTCACATACAAGAAACTGATAAACAACACTGGGACTTCCCTCCAAGCAGTAAAAGAGAGGTGGGAGAGAGATGGCCTCGTACTGGATGATGAGGAATGGCAGGAGGCACTCGCATCTCCGCGAGAGGTAGTAATCTCAGCTAGATTGAGGCCAGTTGCCTCGCTCGCGCAGCGCGGGAGTCTGAAATCGGTCCCGACTAATCCAGCTGAGGGGCCGAGACGGCATTAAAATCCCCTCCAAGCACAACAGAACCCAGCGGGAAGGTCTCCAACAGAGAGGCGGCATGAGATAAAGCCTGCAACAGTCCGCAGGGTGGCGCATAGAGCGACAGAAAACTGATCGGCCTACCGTCGAGTGTGCCGCAAATAGCAATCCCGGTTCCATGAGGGTCGTGGGTCGCCTGTGTGAGGACAAAGGGGAGGGAGCGGTGCAGCAGGACGGCCACCCCGCGGGAGCCACGGGAAAACCCCGAGTGCCACACCCGATCATACCCATAGCGTGCCAGAAAGGGACATCTCTCACCGAGAAGATGGGTTTCCTGAAGCAAGAGCACATCGACCCCTACGCGCTGGGCATACTTAAGGACTGCAGTGTGCTTGAGCCTATCCAGCAGGCCGTTCACGTTCCAGGACAGGATGCGCAGCTGGGCCTTGGGGGCTAAGTCTTCCATGGAAGCAGTGGACGTGAGTCACAGCGAGGGCGGAACAACCAGGGGGGCGCCGGGAGGACACCGAGCGGCGTGGGCGCGCGGGGAGGGCACGAGGAGCATGCAGGCACCAGGGGGAATAACGAATGTCATACTGAAGGGAGCCGGGGAAGGCCGGCTGAGAGCGGGCTCTAGCGGAGCGCGTGTAAGTGTCAGTGTGGAGCCACACAGTGGCGCTCGCAGGATGCTGCTGTGTGACAGGCCCAGAAAGAAACGAACCCAAACTAAAAAGAACACCCTCCCTAGGAGGAACAACCAACAAACCCCGACCCCCACCCTACACTTCGAGAACGGAAGCATCTGTCGCCCTAACTTTAACTAACAACTACAAGGCCCCAAGCAGGGCGCTCGGGTGTAAAGAGCGTGGTGGACCCCTCCTGAAGTACGGATGTAAGTGTTCTGTCCTAGGTTACTACATAAGAGCGGGAAACCGCTAAATCCAAGTCTGAGACTGATGCCCCCGCAGCGGGACCAGGCCGTCGAACCCCCTGCCAACACAGAGGACGAAGAAAAGTCACATGGCGGGGCTGCAGGAGAGGTCTATGTGCGTGGGGAGGGGGGTCGGGGATGGGTCCGGCAGATGCGATGGGCGGCGTTGAGAACCCCCAGCCGCTTGAGAGGACGTCCCGGATGAGGCAGATGAGTCCCTCGGTCTCCTCCCCGACACACTCGCGGATCGTGGCCCAGCCGCCACCACACCTCTGGGCCGCCGGGATTGCGTGCGCCTCCTGCGTCGTGGTCGCGGGAGCCTGGCAGTGTCCTGGTCCGGAACGTCGCCGAACAGGTGACACCCGCCCGGGCTGGCGCAACGGTCGTTCCTCAGTGAGCCAGGTCCATGCCGCCCGGGGAGTGTCAAAAAATAGAGTTTTGCCCTGGAAAACAACGCGGAGGCGTGCCGGGAATTGGAGTTGATAGCTGAGGCCCAAGGAGCGCATCTTGTGTTTCACCTCCGTGTAAGAGCGGCATTGCTCCTGGACCTCCCGGGTGTAATCCGGGAAGACCATGATGGTGTGGTTGTTAAAGGACAAGGGGGCTTGCACCCGCGCTTCCCTCAGAATAGCGTCTCTGTCTCTGAAGATGAGGATCCGCAAGAGGAAGGGGCGCGGGGGGGCCCCCACCGGAGGCTTGGCTGCCAACGACCGGTGTGCCCTCTCCACCACGAACCAGGTTGACAAGCTGGCCGCCGGCATCCAAGACTTGAACCACTCTTCCAGGAAGTCGTCGGTGCGGCCAGACTCGACCCCCTCCGGAAAGCCCACCAGGCGGAGGTTGTTGCGGCGGGCCCGGTTTTCGGCATCCTCCGCCCGCCGATGCAGCTCCTTGGAATGGGTCGTAAGCTCCCGGACTTGGTCTTGGAGCTGTCGGATGTCGTCCTCCGCCGTCGAGATCCGCGACTCCGTCTCCGTGATGCGGGCTGTGGCATTGCGGAGGTCCTGTCGCAAGAGCGTAACGTCCACCTTCACCTCCCCAACCATCCCCTCCAGGGACGCGCGGGAGGCGTTGATGGCCTGCAGCATGGCAGCAAGGTCTTTGCTAGGAGTGGATGCCGCCTCTCCGCCCGTGCCCGGGGGGTCTGGGTTCGTAAAGCGATCGATTTTGGTCTGGTGGGACGTGGTCGTCGACTTGGCACCTCTGTCCTTGCCCATGATGGCGCCCGGGATGTGTGCGCGGGTTCCTAGGCTCGGTATGGCGAACCCCCGGCCAGCCGCGCCCTTCCGCCAAGCGACTGGCCGGTGCGGGGCCAGGGACTGGAGGGTCCAGAAGAGAGGAAGAACAGAGGCACTGCCGTCCCCCAGCGGGGGGAGGCCAGGAGTCCGCCGGAAATGCCGCTGCCCCGCTCTGATCCGGGCCGGGCCGCCCTCTCACCTCACCACGGCCGCTCTGGCGCGACCCACTCCCGCAGACGTCGTCAGATTAGGCGCAGTCCCTGGTCCGCCACACCGCCGTCCCTCGCGGTGGGCTGGCAGGTTCGCCCGGTGCAGTGGGGCCACCCTGCACTGCCCCCGGGCCCGATCGACAGCAGGACCCCTCCGGGGTTAGGGCCGGGACGTCACCGCCCGGCCGGCAGCAGAGTCAGCCCGGGTGAAACCCGGGGGGGGGGGAAACAGGGCGCCCTCTTCTCGCCGGCGGCAGGGCCCAGCCGGTGGCGGCGGGGGGGGTGGAGTCCAATGTCCGCAAAACCAGGGATGAGCTCCCACGCCGGCCGCCTTAGTCTGTGTCCGCAGGGCGCCGTCACCCCTTGTGGTGGATCCACGCTCAAGGCCCTCCAGGAGGCTGCCGCCCGACCGTCGCCGGTGCAAGTCCCAACCAGCGGCGTGGAGAAAAACAGGAGCCAGTCTCAGCGCGGCCCGATGTGGCCGCCTGCGCAGGCCCACACCGCTCACTCCAGGCCGTCACCGCTGCGGGGCCCCCTCAGGTCCCGGGGCACCCCACTGTGCCCGTTACAGTGCCCTGGGGGTCCGTGGAAGACTGGGGTTCGCCTCCCCGGTTCCCGCGATGGGCGGCAGGCCGCCGCCAGCCACACGGCCTTTGGCCCGGACTGGCGCCGCAGGACTCGCGTAGCGTCCGACGCCGGCCGCGGAACCAGCCTGCCGCGTCCTTCACGGCCTCGCAGCAAAGGGCACCAGAACTCGGCCCTGGGAGCATGAACGCGGCTGAAAGTTGCACCGAGTGTTGTGCAGCGGTCCAGCTGCGGGCGGTGACCTCCGGATCGCTGCTAGGGCAGCGGGGCACGGATGGAGACCGGATGCGAGGGGTCGAGCATCAGGAGCCTCACATCAGTGCGGCCATCTTGATTAGCGCCACCTAGCGCTCATTCAGAGATGTTGATGATCAGATTACCAGTTGTTTGTTTTTAAGTGGTTGACCTTGTCTGAGCAATACCTTTTCCAGAATATGAAAGGGGATTTGGTGGTGATCCGACCAATCACAGGGTGCAATGTCATCAAGTTAGATGGTATGGTCTCTAGTTATGACAAGGTCAAGGGTAGCGCCCTTGTTGTGGGTGGGTCCATTGCAGGCCTGAATGAAGTTGAGGTCGGCAAGGAAAGCCTTAAAGGAACAAGCTAACGTATCATTTGTGTCATTTCAGTGAAGAAGTCACCGAGGAAGATATGGTTAGAGAGAAGGACCGAGCAAGCAAAGATGGACTCCATCAATTGCTGTATGAAACGCAAGTTATCCTCAGTGGAATGATAGATCGTATGAAGCACACAGACAATCTTGCCCTTGTTCCAGATCTCAGTGACTAGATGCTCACAGGCGTCCATCCGATCATTATGATTATCCTTCAATACGAGGCTTGAACAATGGAAATGATGCTTGGAGAGACCGCATAGGATCTAAAGTTGACACTAGGTTCTCTATTCGGGTCAGATGAAATATTAGGTATGGTGCTTGGAGAGGCCGCTTAGCCATCATACGATAGCAACAGTGCGATCGTGTCATCATCCCACAGCTGAGGCTGGAAACTAAGGGGTCTAGACTGGAGGTTGGGAAGAGGTCGAGAGGGTCAGCGCGGCTTGATAGGGTAAGTGACAGAGGACCTTTTAATTCCACCACGTATAATACTTGCTGGAATAGTAGGAAGTCTCTGAGGGAGGATAGAGTTTGCACAGCTTCTTATTCTTCAATGAGGAGGAAGTTCTGGAGGTTATCCTTTACAGTAAGGAGGTCAGCCAATTTCTCCTCAATCAGGCAAAGGCTATCATAGCCAGGTACCACAATAAGATGATGGGTGAGGCCCCTTATCCTCACAGACCTTGTAAGGGGAGATAAACCCCGCTTGAGCTCAGTTATAGTATCCATTGGGGGGGTAGGGTTGACATAGATAGTGTCAGGTATAGTAAATACATTGCCAGCTTCCTACATTGGTGGATCACCGGTGGGGTCTACGACTTTGCGTTTGGTGGACCACTCGGACAAAAAGTGACCACATGACTGCAGTGCAAAATTGAATTTAGATTCAACTATTTTTAAATTGACAATTTTTACACATTTTTAAAGTCTTGGTTAAGTCCCTGAAGCAGTTTTAAAAGTTTAAAAGCCTGCTTTAGTTAGGGGTAAAAGTGCCTTGAAGCTTTTTTAGCCCTTTTAAATAGGCCCCAACTTGAGTCAAATAATGAGAGATACAGAGAATGTGGTATGGAACTCAACCTGACCCCTTACCTCCATCTTGGCATGCAGGAGCTAAGGACCTTCTGTAGACTTAAGAAAATTAAAATCTGGTTTCACTTCTACCAAGATAAAGCTCCTAGAGCTATAAGCAGAGTATTCTAAGGAACACCCCTCTGAGGAGGTGGTCCTCCTCCCAGAAGAAGATAATAGGGAAGAGGGGGACCATTCCCAAACCCCTCACATACACACAGAAGGTGGTCCCTGCACCCCTCTATCCAAAAGTAGCTCAAAGGGTACCTATATCCCACACAGATGGTTCAGACACCCCAAGCAACATTGAGGACAGCCTCAATGAGGAGGACATCCTTTTAGCAAGGATGGCTCGTAGAATAGCCCTGGAGGAGAGACTCCCGGCTATATAAAGGTAAAGAGCAGATATGGGCCTAGCATCCATAAATGGTGGCAGCAACATAATACCTCGGGACAGAGAGCATTAGTATTATCTACTTTAGTCTCTGTAAAGCCTTTGGGTATCCACTCGACTCTGCACACTATACCATACTTTGGTATAATATATTCCGTGGAAGCTTCCTATAGGTGGTTACAGGGAGAGTGGATCTCCGCACTATGTCGGTGGAGTTATTGGGGTTATACTGCCGTAGGAAGCGGAAAGATACAACAACTTGTTTTCTACTTAGCCCTTATTATAACTATGTGAGCCATAGCCATTAAATGGAAGGATGCATGCCTCCCTCGTATGCTATATTGGTTTGTGGCAACGCTGAAGTGGTGTAGAGCAGAGTCTACAGCGCTTCACAGGGTGGAGGCCAGAGGACTACTTAAAGTTCCCATTGCACTGGGATGCCCTTGTGTGTTACCGATCCTCTCAGATGGAATGCGGGGGTCTGGAACCGGAACATGATTGCATCCTCTCCCGGAGCACTCTCCCACTCGTACCCCTTCTGAGCATGTTCTGGACTGGAGTTGGAATGCTGTGAACATGCCTGCTGTAGATAACAATAGAGCTGGCATGCTAGTTATTCATATTCACAAATAGAGGGACAAAGGGCTTTTATACATGAGGTCCAGCACAGTTACCCAAATGCGATATGAAAATTAAAGTTATACTGTTGCTGAATGATCTAGAATTCAGCAATATACATAGGACAGTAGGCCACAGAGTCAAAGAGATGGGAATCCATTTCTTTGGAATGTAATGCCCTCACACACCCAGTTGGGTGTCATGCTTCATCATCGGGCTGCTCCTCGTCTGGCCGGCGCTGCAATGCCTGATGGGCTACCGATGAGGGGCACTTTGGCAGAGATCTTTTTCCAAATAGCCATTTGGTGCCGTGGGGGTGAGAGATTTAGTGAGTGTAGATGAATAAGTGGTGTGTGATGTTTGTGAGTTAAAACAGGGTTGGGAGTATCAACAAAAATAACTTTAATTGTGGGGTCTCCTACCCTGAATAAAATAAAGAGGAAAGGCGCAATGCTAAGTTAATATCTTAGGTGTGGCACTCTTACGTTTGGTTGGTCAACATGTTTCTTCTCAATTCTACAAGTCTAGAGGCGATTCGTCAGGACCTAAAGTTAAAAAACTATCTACACTAAGTGAAATGGAAAACAAAAATGAATTAATGTTTAGGATTTAAGCCACCATGACTTACTCTGTCTAATGGCTGGTAGTACTGGTTCTACCTATTATGGAGAGAAAATCACATATTGATGTATGATGTCAAACAAATATCAAAGTATGAAACACTGCTGTCCTATTCCCTGTGTGTCTAAATCACAGCGGTGAGGTTTTACAGGCATATAAACACCAGGTGCCAAATATTGAAGTAGTCACATTATTGCTCGTGTGTAGTGACCAAATCCGTGTATTAAAAACCAAGAACTGCAGAAAGAGCACGAGTCTCACCCTAATTGGGATATACTACTGCTTCATCAATCCCCGGCAGGTCAAGATATGAGGAACTTCCCCATATACTACAGGGGTATGCAGATTAAAAGGAGCAGTTAAAAGCTGCCAGCTTGCGAAGTTAATAGAGTTTTAATTGAATAAACTAGAGGATTGGATATGTGGGCCTCCTTAGAACATATAGTAACATGCTCCTACATCATGCTATCTGGCACATGGAGTGGTGCACATCATTCAGGGGTAGTTCTATAACATTGCACAAAGCATTAAAAAGTGATCCCAGTTATGGTTGAACAACACATGCTTCATATTAGTTACTGAAGTTGGGCTAAAGAAACTAAAAAGGAACAAAAAACGGGGGGGAGGTAGGGACATTACATCTACCTAATTGAATGTTTTAAACTGGCTGGGAAACCCATTAACAGGAGTTGGGAATGCCGAACGTCGACAGACCATAAAGTTTAACATAGTACTCAAGTTTGTGTAGTACGTAATGTGTCCAAGGACCTACCCACTGCTGCCGGGACCGGGAGATATGGTGTAGTGAAAGAGCCCGGTTTAAATAGCCGCTGCTCCTTCTCGTTAACTCCTGATTGCTACCAGCTGTTCTCTCTACTGCGGGTGCCATCTTGGAGTGGGTACCCTAACTTTAGCAGCTAGTCAGTTTTTACATCTGAAGGCTATGGAAACAACCCCGACCAGGTACAGGGTTTTGGAGGTTGTGGAATTAATAAAGCATGCAACCGCCCGGGCTTCCGCCTTATTTTAAATAAAAAGTACATGCATGGTGAGCGAACGTAAGGCTACAAAAGATATATATTGTTCTGCCCCGCACTGTGTGAAATGCAGATAGGAGAGTAACCTAATAGTTTGTGTCGAGTTTGTAAGGGTAATCTTGGTTGGCAACCATCATGAGATTGGCACATCCTCCGTTCATGGTAAAGAAAAAAAAGGACGATGGGAGACATTTTGTAATCTTTGGAAAGCTTGGGGGCCATTTTGGAGTGGAGTAATGGTCATAATAAGGCTTCATTTGCCTCTCCTGCATAGTATCCCCAATATGTAATATTACATAACTGTGAATCTTAGTGTACTGGGTCTAAAGAAGGGCAATAGGTGTCATTGATGCAGTGATAAGATGATATTCCAAGGTAGTTTTTAAGTGTGTAAAGCACTCCAAGGAATGTCCTCATTCAGTCCTTTATAGAACGTGGTGGTCCCAGTACTATTACATCAAAATAGTTTATTGTTATATCAAATAAAAAGAATACAATGGAATGGTTAAATAGTGCTAAAGTGTTATTTAATCACACTAAGCATCTGATGTAAATTTATTTAAAGAAACAATTTATAGAAAACATTAAAATGTATCGTTGGTGTGCCTAACTGGGTGGGGGGTGGGGGAGGAAAGTGACTTGAGTGAGGTAGTGAAGCAAGTGACATAGAATATTCAAACGTATCACAATCAAATTGTCGGGCATGTTATTCAATGCCACACATTCATAGTATAGTTCATATCAAAAAGAAATCAATTATTTACATAGCCATGTACAGTACAAAATCACTGTTGATGATACTGGCATTGATGATGTGTCGACGTTTCGACCCCTGAAACCATGTAGGTTTGTTCTAATCCTTACTGACGAGGTCTTCCTCAGGACAAAAGTGAAAGTGAATTGCAGAGGGGCACCTTATCTGATAGGGGAAAACCTAGTAGGTACAACATTTCATCAAGGGACGGTGGGGCTTCCACTTGGGAGGCCAGTGCCATAGGCATCTTTCGCGTAAGTAAGCAGCACAAGGTGCAGACTCGCTTCCTCTCCTTAGCGGTGCTCTTGGCCAAACGCAGTATAGCCATGCATTGGCGTTCCCCCACCGGTCCTCCGGTGACGGCGTGGGTGGGAGCTACGCACAAATGGGCGGCGGCGGAGGAGGAGACACTACGGGAGGAGGAGGTGAAAGGGACCCGCAAGCATCCTATATCAATGGAATGGGCCATGTTATTGTACCAGTTTGGGCAACTCTCCCCGGGGGCGGACCCACCAGACGACGCATCTACACAACTAATCCAGAGTACACAGTTACAGGCCCTGCCCACCTGATTCCGTAGACTCCCAACCACGCGAGCTCTTGACAAGCCCTAGCTTCAGGCACACTATTACGATTCTCGGTCGCACCGACTAGGATAGGCAAACATGAGTATCAGAGGTGCCTCACCATCACGACGCTACATTCCCTCACTAGTGTAATTGGACATATTCTTCCATATCCATTCCCTAGTTTATGCCTATGTTAAACCCCAGTTCCTTAGCCATATATGGAACCCGAGATCGCAGGATATGAACGTCACGATATCTGTATGCATTGTTTATGCTTCCTGGTGACGAATCATCAGTCAGTACAGTTGTTAAGTACCATTACAGGATGTATGATCGGATACGAGCACTTGAAGAATATGAATGGTGTACAATGTATGAAATATGAAAATGGCAATAAAAATAAGTTAAAAAAAAAAAAAGGGACGGTGGGGCTTCAAAAGGCTCCGAACGTGGTGGCAGAGAGTGATGAACACTCAGAGCGAGGGAAAGAAATCCGTATTAATCCTTCATTCGCAGTGTAAATGCTGCTAGACAAGCCGTGGTCAAGTCATAGGTCCCAAAGTGAAAGAAATCACGAATAACTTCCAATAAATGGGTTCAATTAGTCCTCATTAGTTCAGCGTCCATGGTCCATTGTATTCGTTTTCTTTGATATAACATTACACTATTTTGATGTAATAGTACTGGGACCACCACGTCCTATACTGTTCTACCCCCAGGTCCCAGTGATTTTGGGTATACCATTCTTTATAACTCACTCAGTCCTTGTCAGTCAGAAGACAGACGATGCACCCATCTTTGTTCTTTGTAAAACAAAGCTTCTTTGCTGATTTCAGTGAATGTTTCAAGAATTATCCAACAAAACGTGTCTGGTGAATGTTGGGTGTTGGAGAAGTGTGTCCACATTTTGGTATTCACTTTATGACACCGGAAATTATTGCGATGTTTCGTGATTCTCACTTTGACCGGACGTGTAGTCATCCCTATGTATCTGAGATTGCAGGGACACGTAATCATATAAATGCAATTTGTCGTATTACAATTCGTGTGTTTACGCAATACCCTTGTGAAGGTTGCATTGAAGATGATATTCTTAGTCACTCTTAGTCACAGTTGTGAAGGCGCAGACTGTTCAGGTGCTGCACAGGTAGCTTTGTGTGTTGGCCAGAGCCACTTCCAGCTTTTGGGATTCCGCAGAATCCTTTGTCTTGTGCTTCTCAGGAGGGTGCCTGCGTTGATCTTGTTGTGTCCAAAATAATTATTCCAAGGGCCACACTTACCATTGGCCCGCAATATTAGGTAAGAATGAGCAGTTGGCAACGTGGAAGGTTCAAACGTTTATTAGCCACCACAGAACTCTATATAGAGGAACCTCGTCGATCCTCACCCATCAGGTGCGCCGAGGAAGACTGCTGGCCCCTTGACAGTAACACACTTTTATACATTATCAGTACAGCATACAAAACCATATATGTGGAAAAGTACCAGTTAGTCCTGGCGCCCCTAATGAGCTCATGCCCATTTCTAGTTTCGGTTACACATACAAAGGGTTACTATCTTTACAGAGAAGGTCGAAAGGGTGACTCCCTTCTCGTCCCAGGCCTAGAGGAATTTGCCTGATACTCCCTTTTAGCAGATGTGACCTTGCTTCTCAGCAACTCAGCCTGTCTCCTAATTAAATGCAAGGAAAGGGGAAAGCAGAGGGTGTGCGGAAAAGACCACGTGACTCCCAAGCGAGAGAGAGAGCCGCAATCCAAGATGGAGGCGGTTCGGTTTCTCGGCCCTTTTTGTCGTACTAAACATAATCGGGGATCTCGAGCCGTTTAATACACCATAGCGAGGTAAACTATCATTAGATATACTACGCTAATCATATCGTAATATCTTGAATACCTCAATCTGCGGCACCATGTGTTGGATGGCCGGGAGCTGGCAGCATTTATTCTTCGCTCGGCTCTAGCTGTCTCGGAGGTTCTTGGTCGCACTATGGCTTCTTCGGTAGCCCTCCGTCGCCATGCTTGTTTGAGGGATAGTGTTTTCCCTGAGATTGTTAGGGAGCGTCTGGTTGACCTCCCTTTCGATGGTGCTCTTTTGTTTCACGCCCCTGGGGATTCTGCCATTCAGCGGTTCCTTGCGGGGCTTCGTCCTCCACCTCAGTAACCCTGGATTTCGGTCTTCTGCTGTGTTCTGGGAGGTGTTCTCCCGTTGCTTTTCTGGGGTCTAGTGTTCGGTAGCCCCGGTTGTGTGTTCTGTGTGGTTGGTGTGCCTTCAAGGTCCTTCGGTTGGCCCTTCGGTGCTGTTGGCTGCTGGTCCAGCCCCCCCTTTTTTGACTTGTGGTTTTGGCTGTTGATAAGCCATGTAGGTCCTGAGATTGGACCTTCTGTGTCTTCTTTTCTTGGCTGATTGGCAAGCCGTCTGCGGTTCTACCCGCAGGTCTTTCTGTTTGTCCACTGCTGCAGAATGTTTTCCTAAGAGGTGTTCCCATATTTTCTTGGGACGTAACATACCCTATGTGGGGTACTTGTAGCTATTACATAGCTCTGTCATGTGCTGGGGTGGTGTGGTCGCCCTTTTCGGGTTCCCTGCTCTCCGTGGCGTCACGGTATGTCGCAGGTGCGATCTTCTTGACGATTGTCTTGGCGCAGCTTGCGTTGCGCCCCGGTCTGTCCTTCGTTAGCTATGTCGCTAGACCAGTCTGGCCTGCTGTCTGCGGCATCGTGTTGTAGCGATTCCGCACTTCTGTCTGGCGTTTCGGCTTGGTCCTCTGTCTGCTGTTGCAGAGGGACTGACTTTCCTTGGCTTCTGTGCTGTGGTTGCCGGCTTGGGCCTGTCCTCCGTGTGTCTCTGTCTCTCTCTCTCTCTCTCTATCTCTCTCTCTCTCTCGCTCTCTCTCTCTCCTGCCTGGTTACACTTTTTTCATGGGTCAGTGTGTGTGTTTCTGGACTGGCCCCTCCTTTGGGGGTGTGTCCTGGCCCTCCCTGGCCTCTGCCTTCGGCTTGCGTCTGGCTTGTTCTGGGTGCACTGCTCCATGGTGTTGCCTGCTGCTGGCTACACATGCCCGCGCAAGCCTGCTTGTTCTGATCCACCGTCGAGGCCTTTGATGTGTTCCCTTGTGCCCCTGCCTCTGGTTCTGCTGGGGCTTTGCGCAACTGTGCATTTCTTCTTACGCCTGCGCTATTGGCGACGGAGCCGTTCCTGCCTTTTCCGCTGCTTGCGGCCGAGGTGTGTTCAGCTGTTTCCTATCACTGTGTGTGTTTCTTACGGTGGGCCCTGCCTCCGGTTCTACCTCTTCTCCCTGGGGTTTGAGGTGGTCCTTTTGTTCCTTGAGGCTCTTTGGGCGCTGTCTACCCCTGCGGGGTGTTAGGCGGTTCTCCCTTGGTTGGGCTTAGAATATCCTGGCCTTCCCTTCTTGTCCCTGTGACATGTACCCTGCTGGGGCCCTGTGTCTCTCCTGGTGGGGAGGCTCTCTCGCAGGCCCTCCTCCCTTCTGGGTATGGCTAGGGTAGCTATTCTACGTTAAGGAATCTGCTGCGATTCGAGCTGCAGATTCCTTCACGACCCGCCCTTTCTCCCCATTCTGAGAGGACCCTCTGGGTGGCTTGTCTTCTGTGGGTGTCCTCTTCCTTTTCTTCCGGTCAGGTTATCCGGTTCTGCTTGATTGTTCCACCCTCCCCTTTTTTCTTTGATACAGGGTTGGTTGGTTTCTACGTGCCTTTGCATCCCTCCAGCTGGTTTCTCTCCAGTGTAGGGGCCTACTTTTGCTCTTTTTCCCTCTGTTGTTGGAGTTTCTGATCCCCTTGCGGTCTTCTACGTTGGGGATTCTTTTGCCTGTCATTTGGCCTCCTGCTCCTTTCAGGAGATATGGCCCTGCTGACAGTGTAGTCTGGGAGTGGATTGTTGTTGCTCTTCTGTTCCGGGCTTGTGGCCCTTCACTATGTGGTTTGTGGTTGCAGACTCTCTCTTTCTGTTACGGCGCTTTCACATGCTTGTGCCTCCAGGATGGCTATCGCCTTGGCTTGTGCGGTGGTTCCTCGGAGTGGTGCTCTGCGCTTCCCCTGCTATGGCTTCGCTGCTATGGCCTTCTGGTACTTTAGTGCCAACTGGTGCTATCGCCTTGGCTTGCACAGTTGTTCCTCAGAGTGGTGCTCTGCTCTTTCCCTGCTCTGGCTTCGCTGCTATAGCTTTCTGGTACCTTGGTGCCAACTGGTGCTGTTCCTCCCCTTTTTTTTCTCTCTGTTTTGTTTCTCTGGTTTTTTCGCACACTGTTCCCATGCTCTCCTCAGTTTTGTTGTGATGGCTCCGCGTTGTGGTACGGAAAAGTTCTCCGAAGCAAACTGACGTCAGTGTGCCGGGGTGGGGCTTATGTGACCTTGCTGACATCACGCCCACGGAAGACGTCAGGGTGGAGTCGCGTGGTACCGCCCCCCGGCACGCAGAGATGCTGGGGCAAGAACATTTTCCGGGTCCAGTCTCACGCCTGGGGATAATTCTACGTTAAGGAATCTGCGGCTAGAATCGTCTCTACCAGATACATTGTTACCGAAGGTAAGTAACTTGTACATCAAGAGATCAAGGAACGGAATTTGGTTGACTGAAATGAAGCTTGTGAATTTGAGGTATGGATTCAAAGTATTAATCCACACGCAGAAATTGTTACATGTATCCACATTGCCTTGCCAGAAGATAATTATATCATCTATAAACCTCTTCGAGATGCATAGATTTTTCTGGTTTGGGGTGGTAGTCGGTTAAAATAATTTCCTTTTCAAAAGAGGCCATGTACAAACAAACAAGCTGCACTAGGGGCCATGGTGCTCCCCATGGAAGTTCCCTGGGTCTGATATTATAATTGACCTTTGAATTAAAAAACTATTCGGTCAAAACCAGTGTTACTAGTTCCAAAACAAAACTGCTGGGTGTGGGCGAGTCCCAGGCAGTTTTGTTGAGGGCTTCCTCAATCACACCTAGAGTGGCCCTCTACGGGATGTTAGTGTAGAGGGCTTCTACATCTAGGGTAACCAATAGACTGATGTTACTGGCGTTGGGGAAGTTTGCTAGTAAACATAGCACGTCTGCGGTGTCCTGTAGATATGTGGGTGTCTGTTTCACCAATGGCTGTAAGAAGTGATCGCAAAACTTGGACAGGGGTTCAAGTATCGAGTCTATCCCGCATACTATGGGACGACCCGGGACTGGTTGAACGCCCTTATGGATTTTTGGCAGTGTATGAAAATATGGAGCTTTAGGATCCTTTTTAACCGAAAATTCAGCCTCCGTTTTGCTTAGCCACCCTTGGCTTTCTGCTGAGAAGACCATTGATGTTATGGTTTGGTGTAATTGTGTCTCGGGACTACTAGCGATAGGCGTGTAGTACTGTCGATTCTCTAAATGCCGTTGGCATTCAATGTCATAGTCACTGGTAGCCATTATCAAAGTGGCTCACCCTTTATCTGCCTGTTTGATGGTTATGGAGGTGTCATTGGCCAGAGAGTTAACAGCTGTCAACTCATCATTAGAGATGTTTTTGAAGTGTTTCTTGGTTACCCCGCTTCCAAGCTCTTTAAGCACGGCCTGTGCGAAGGTTAAGACTTCGTGGGTACCATCCCATTGTTGGGCGGGAATGTCGAGCCATTATGTAAGCCTGAATCAGTCTGTTGTAGTGTCGGTGTCTCATTAAAGAAGACTTTACGGCGTACCTTCCGAAAGAATTGTTGTAGTTCACACTGTTCCTGAAACCTGTCTGTCCTGG
Source organism: Triturus cristatus (assembly GCF_964204655.1). Lineage (NCBI taxonomy): Eukaryota > Metazoa > Chordata > Amphibia > Caudata > Salamandridae > Triturus > Triturus cristatus. The sequence goes on from NC_140589.1 coordinate 1,346,730,299, forward strand.
GAGTTAGAACATACCCAAGGCCCTTTTCTAGGACTCTTGTCTCTATATCTGTCAGAGTCCTTTGGGAGAGATTGACAATCAGCCTCTCCTTTTGCTGTGGCTCCGGGTTTCCACCATATTCTGGTTGGATTCCTGCCATTGGACTCTCTTCTGTTGTTGTTGCTGATTCCCTCTTCTTCTTCCGCGCCCTCTGCTCCAACCTCTTTCTAAAAAAGGCTGGTTGTTGACAGTCGAGTAAAACTGTGGGGGGGTCTTCTAGTCGAGCTGGAGTGTACTAGGAATCTTTTGATCTTGATAATCAACACAGCAAAAATAATAGCGGATGCGCTATTGGCGAGAATTCAGGCAGCAGAAGCAGCCATTATGAGCACCATGTCTACTACCGCAGCCTTCAAGCTCAAACTAACTGAGCTAAACAATGAAATAGCACAACACAAAGAATAGCTAATGAAGCAGAAAGTAACTAAGCTACAAAAAGATATTCGTAAGTTCGATAAGGAGAAGGTTTATCCTTATCTAAAAACCGATTATGTCCCCCCAGATTCTAACAACACTTCTATGCGTGCTCCAACTCTACTAGAAGAGGCTCATCTACTAACAGCGACTCAAGTACAGAAGAGTGGGGCTCTAATCAGCGTAGAAGGGGACGCCGACAAGGCTTTGCAGTATTCCAAGTACCCCAATATCAGGGCCCTGGATTCTGGCCATACCCCATGTACCCTCAAGGACCCCCACAGTTTTACCCTACTGTCAACAACCAGCCTTGTTTTAGAAAGAGGTTGGAGCAGAGGGCGCGGAAGAAGAAGAGGGAATCAGCAACATCAACAGAAGAGAGTCCAATGGCAGGAATCCAACCAGAATATGGTGGAAACCCGGAGCCACAGCATAAGGAGACCCTGATTGTCAATCTCTCCCAAAGGATTCTGACAGATATAGAGACAAGAGTCCTAGAAAAGGGCCTTGGGTATGTTCCAACTCCCAGGACAGACAGGTTTCAGGAACAGTGTGAACTACAAAAATTCTTTCGGAAGGTACGCCTTAAAGCCTTCTTTAATGAGACGCCACTACTACAACAGACTGATTCAGGCCTACATAATGCTGCGACATTCTGATGGGTACACCTGCCTGTGGATTCCTCACCTTACGAATATCCCCTGCACCAGCATTCCGCGGAATTCTTTCCTAGCTCTCCACGCCGACGAGGACGTCGGCTTAGCTCGAGACTCCGCATGACGTCACCGGAACCATAAGAGAACCTCGTCGGCGTGATGACGTCAGTTCCCTTTTTTCCGCGCCGTCGACGCTTAACGGTTTTCTAGCGCTCTCCATATTTGTGGAGTTACTTTATTTCTTCAGCTTTAACTGTTGCTATAAGTGATGTCTTCTTCAAGGAAGTCTGGTTGTAAGCCCTGTAGGGAATATGGGAGTCACATGTCCATCATTGACACCCATGAAGACTGTTTATGGTGCTTATCTTCGAATCACGACGTGGAGCTCTGTTCCTGTTGCAGGAAGACGAATCCCAAAGCACTTAAGGAACGGGAAGCAAAGTTATTTCTGGTCAAGGCGAAGAAAGAAGATAGAGGGCGCAAGCGTGATAAGTCGAAGTCGTCGACTTCGCATACGTCGAAGTCGAGAAAACACAAGAAAAAGAGAAGACATGGATCTCGGCATCGCTCGACGAGGGGTAAGGCTTCGAGATCGCCTTCGCCTCGACGTCGCCGTAAGGACTTTGTTTCTCCTTCGCCCTCTCCGTCTCCTTGTGCGACTCTGGAGAAGTCTCCTTCGCCTAGAGGCACTCCGGCGCAGAGGGATTTACCAGCTTCCGATGCCGAGCCGGTTCAGGATGTTCCATCTTCTCCTGTGCCTGAGATAGAACTGGTGGATTCGGCAGTGGATCCGATCGTTCCGACGTCAGACATTCCCCGTTTGGATTCTGGTTCGAATCCATATCCGCAATTCCCAGCTCCAGGGGCGGATCCGTTGCATTTTTCAAATGCTATGTACAGTGTTTTTCAAAGGGCGGCTTTCCCATCCGGAGCACCTTCTGGTCCTGTGGGTCCGCTGGCATTCAACTTGGGCGTGCCACAACAGTATGCCCAGGCACCCTTCATGCCGATGGCGCCGTCATGGCAGTTTCTGGCGCAGAGAGTTTCGATGCCGTTGATAGAATCTTCGGCGCCGTCTAGAGCGCCCTCCTCTCGGCCACGTGTGGATCTTGTGCCTCCATCGGAGCCTCCCTCGACGCCGGCTCCGGACCAGTAGATACCGCGTACGGTGCCGCCAACGCCACGTCCACGTTCATAGAGAGAGGCTCAGAGGCTTTTAGAAGAGGAGCAGTATCGTAGAGAGGAAGTAGAGGAGGGCGAGTTGGAAGAGTCCCTGGATGAATTCGAGGGAATTCAGGAGGCGAGTGGATTGAACACCTCCCCCGAGTGGGAGCTCTCTTCTACTTTCACCTCCTCAAGAGGTAGCTCCCTACCATTTGGTGATAAGGAAAGCGGCAGAGCTTTTAGATTTGCAGTTACCTACTGCTGAATATAAACCAAATTTGTTGACGGAGGTTTTGCATTCACCTTCCTCCATAGTTAAGCCTCTGTTACCCTTTAATGCAGCCCTTTTGGATCCTATCACCGAGGTTTGGCGCAAACCACTTTCTTCGCCTGCTGTTTCTAAGGCTGTGGCTAGAAGGGGATCCAGATTTTCTCTTTTCCAACCCATCTCCAGAGAGCTTGGTGGTACAAGCATTCTGCTCCAAGCATTCTTCAGGTGCTGTTCCACAGGCCCCAGCTGACACGGACTCAAAATTATGAAACAGTCAGCTAAAGAGGTTTTCTCCTCTTCTACCATGGAACTGAAATCAACTAATGCCACTTGTCTGTTGGACCACTACATACATGCTTTGATGGACTCGGCAAAGCAATTTGCCCCCAAGTTGCCTGATGAAGAGAGGGGAAACTTTATGGAGGTTCTGTCAGACGCTCGGGCTGCGGTTAGACAGGTTATTCTATCAGGCCTGGATACGGCTGATTCAGTAGCCAGAGTTATGTGCTCCTCCATAGCTACAAGAAGGCAGGCTTGGCTTTGTTCTTCTGGTCTTTCCCCTGATGTCCAGGCCACTCTTGTTGATTTGCCCTTTGATGGGTCAAAGCTCTTTAGGGAAAAAGCAGATTCGGCCTTACAAAGGTTTAAAGACAGCAGAACCACTGCGAAATCCTTGGGGTTGCAGACCCAGTCGTGAGGTTTCGGCTACAAGAAATATTGAGGTTTTGAAAAGTCTTACTTTAGCAACTTCCGTCAACCTCAGCAGCAGCAGCAAAATCCGCTCTATAAATCATATAGAGGAAGAGCCAAAGGTCGCCAACGTGGTTCTGCCCGCAATCTCTCCTCTTCTGCCTCCCCCGCTCCCTCTTGTACCGCAGGAACGCAGCCCTAGATCCCCCATCCTAGATCATGTGGGTCCCGTAGGGGGGTCTGCTGTCTCACTTTCTGCAAGGTTGGAAATCGGTCACAACAGACATTTGGGTTTTAAACCTTATAGAGAATGGGTGCGCCCTTCCCTTTCGGGAATTTCCTCCTCCTTACCCTTCTTGCCAAGGTTTTTGCTCAGAGGACTATTTGCATCTTCTGCAGAAGGAGGTTCTTGCATTACTACAAAAAGGTGCGATAGAGGTGGTTCCAGAGCAGGAAAGGGGTCAGGGATGCTACTCCCGGTATTTCCTGATCCCCAAAAAGGATGGCAGGTTACGTCCGATCCTGGACCTCAGGCTCTTGAATTTTTACCTGAAGCAGGAGAAATTAAAGCTGCTGACCCTTGCTCAGGCTCTTCTGGCGCTGCAGCAAAAGGACTGGATGGTGTCGATCGACTTACAGGATGCGTATTTTCACATCCCCATTCTGAAGTCGCACAGGAAGTATCTCCGTTTTACGGTTGGGTCGCAACACTACCAGTTTGCGGTCCTCCCGTTTGGTCTTACTACTGCACCTCGAGTCTTCACAAAGGTGATGGCAGTGGTGGCAGCTCATCTCAGAAGGTCGGGATTCCTGTTTTCCCCTATCTGGACGACTGGCTGCTCAAAGCGGAGTCGCCAAAGATGGTGCTTCATCATCTGCGGGTAACATCTCAACTGTTGTTCAACTTGGGTTTTTCAATCAATGCGCCCAATTCTCACCTGGTGCCCGCTCAACGCAACCTGTTCATAGGGGCGGTACTGGACACTACTGTGTGTCGAGCATTTCCTCCTCCACAAAGAAGTCTCGACATTCAGGAGATGATCCCTTTACTCCACAATGGAGCGGTTGTTCCAGTTCTGAAGCTCCTTCGCCTGCTCGGTCTGTTCGCCTCCTGCATTCTATTGGTCAACCATGCACGCTGGCACATGAGGGCGCTCCAGTGGTGTCTCCGCAGGCAGTGGTATCAGCACAACGGAGATCTCAGGGAAGCGGAAGGCAATCTGTCTCAAGGAAAGCCCTTTCATCTTCCTCCATCGGTGGCCACAGTGATAACGGATGCCTCTACCCTAGGGTGGAGTGCTCATCTGGGGGATGTGGAGATCAAGGGTCTTTGGTCTCCAGAGGAAAGATTGTCTCATATCAATCTTCTGGAATTGCGGGCAATACCTTTGGCACTCAAGGCCTTTCTCCCTTCCCGTCGCGGTCAGTTGGTTCAAGTCCTGACAGACAACAGTACCGCGATGTGGTATGTCAACAAGCAGGGAGGAGTAGGGTCCTACCTTCTCTGCAGAGAGGCGTTGCAGCTTTGGTCCTGGGCTCAGGACCATCGGATTTGCTTGATGGCGGATCATTTGGCTGGGGTGTTGAACGTGCGTGCGGACAGTCTCAGTCGGCAGTTCTCCGCCGACCACGAGTGGAGGCTTCATCCGGAGGTAGTTTCACACGTCTTCCGGGACTCCTCGGGTGGACCTGTTTGCCACTTTCGAGAACGCGCATTGCCCGTCATTCTGCACTCTTCAGTTTCCGATGCAGGGGGCGTTGGGGGACACGTTTCAGTTGAGTTGGAGCTCTCAACTCCTTTACGCGTTTCCTCCCATACCCTTGATTCCTCGGGTTCTGAGGAAGATTTGTCAAGACCGGGCCCAAGTCATATTGATCGCCCCGGATTGGCCAAGAAGGGTGTGGTACACAGATTTTCTTCACCTCTCATCGCACCCTCCGCTCCGTCCCCCTCTCAGGGCAGACCTCCTCTCGCAGTCGCTGGGGCAGGTTCTACACCCCCACCTCAAGAGCCTGCACCTTCATGCCTGGAGATTGAACAGGGCAACCTGAGTTCCTTCTCTCTCCCGCCTGACATGGTGTATGTTATTTTATCGGCCAGGCGACACTCCACCAAGTCCATTTACTCCTACAGATGGTCAAGATTCGTTAAATGGTGTGGAGAGAGATCCATTGACCCTTTAAAGGCCCACTTGTCCAATGTTCTTCAGTTTGCTCTTTCCTTTGCTCAGCAGGGTTGTGCTGTGGCCACGGTTAAGGGATATTTGTCGGCCTTATCGGCTTTTCTGCGTCTACCTGATCAGCCGTCTTTATTTAAGTCTCCTATCGTTTTGAGATTTATCAAAGGCCTTACCAATAGGTTTCCGCCTACTCCCTTTGTTATGCCCCAATGGGATCTTAATCTTGTTTTGACTTTTTTGATGCGTTCCCCTTTTGAACCCCTTTATAGCTGTCCTTTGAGGCTTTTGTCTTTTAAAACAGTCTTTCTGGTGGCCATTACCTCAGCAAGGAGGGTGAGTGAGCTTCAAGCTCTTAGTTCAAAACCCCTGTGTTTGACCATACATGCTGAAAGGATGGTCCTCAGGACCAGGGCTGCTTTTCTGCCTAAGGTAGTTACTCCTTTTCATCTGGGGCAGTCCATAACTCTCCCTGTATTTTATCCTCTCCCCTCACCCTTCCAAGGAGGAGGAGAGACTTCACCACCTGGACCCTAAAAGAGCGGTAAGCTTTTATTTGGACAGGACAAAGAACATACGTTTGTATGATCAGCTCTTCGTGGGCTACGTTGGACACTCAAAAGGCAAAGCTGTGCACAAGCGCACTATATCAAGGTGGATCATCTTGTTCATTAAGATCTGCTACGCCCTTGCTGGTAAGGAACCACCTGAGGGTATTAGGGCTCATTCTACTAGGGCTAAGTCTTCCACCTCTGCTTTGGCCAGAGGTGTTCCTGTAGTAGACATTTGTAAGTCTGCGGCTTGGGTCTCCCTCCATACTTTCGCGAAGCATTATTGCTTGGATTCCGAAGTAAGGAGGGAGGGCCATTTTGCGCGCTCTGTCTTGCAGGACTTTTTGGTACAGGAAAGGTGGACACCCTCCTCCGGTAGTGGGACTGCTGTGGGAATCTATTCACAAGGTGAGGAATCCACAGGCAGATGTATCCATCAGAAGAACAAGTTACTTACCTTCGGTAACTTTTTTTCTGGTGGATACAGTATCTGCCTGTGTATTCCTCACTGACCCACCCTCCTCCCCGTCGTCCACCTTTGTATACCTAAAAGGATGCCTTATTTGGCTTGTTATTTTACATTGCATCTTCTTTCTATCTGGTACATTTATAGGAAATGCTGATGTTCTTTAGCTTTCCTTTTTGATTATGTACTGTGTATATTGGTTCAAATGTTGTGTGCTGTGTATACTTCGAATCTGTTGTCGGTCCACCTGTTCGCCTCGGAGGCACGGAAAAAGTGGGTGGAACTGACGTCATGAAGCCGACGAGGCTCTCTTATGGCTCCGGTGACATCATGCGGAGTCCCGAGCGGAGCCGACGTCCTCGTCGGTGTGGAGCGATAGGAAAAAATTCAGCGGAATGCTGGCGCAGGGGATATTCATAAGGTGAGGAATCCACAGGCAGATACTGTATCCACCAGAAAAAGCGTTACCGAAGGTAAGTAACTTGTTCTTTACATCCAACAATGGGATGGTACCCAACAAAGTATTAACCTTCGAACAGGCCGTGCTTAAAGAGCTTGGAAGCGGGGTAACCAAGAAACACTTCAAAACATCTCTAATGACGAGTTGACAGCTGTTAACTCTCTGGCCAATGACACCTCTGTAAGAAAGTGGCTCTGTATATATTGTTCCCAAAAAGGTACAGTGTGCACAGAGTCCACAGTCTCCAGAGGTTTGGCAGAGGCTAAAGTTAGATATAACCTTACTCTCTAAAGTGGTAGCTTGGTCGAGCAGTAAGGCAGTATCAGAGGACAGTGTAAAGCATTTGTTGTACACACTTAGTCAGCAAATGGTCTCACACACTCAATAACTGAACTCTAGGCCAATGATTTATATATAAAAATATATAGTTTTATTTTAGAACCAACAATAGGTATCAAAATATACTTTCTCAGAATGAGATGCTTTAGTTAAATACTTTCAATAGGCAATAGACTTTTGAATGCAATAGTTAGTTATTGCAATAGGCAACACAATTCAAACACAATTACAACATTGAGCTCAATGGGAATTTCTTAATGAATGCAATTAATTACTTTTTGGATTACTTTTCTAACCACAGAACTGGATCCTAGATTCAGTCCTGGGCATCTCCTGTAAACAGTTGGAAGAAATCGTTTTTGTTACACAGGCAATTTTTAAGGAATATTTGTAAGTTAAAAAAATCGACAGAAGAATTTCTGGCAAAAAACAGGCAATGTTATCCTATGGAGGAAAATCAAGTTATTGGTAAGTACGGTTGTAATTACTTTTTAGGGACAGTGCTGGGCACCAAGATCCAGCACTGGGTTCTCTCCTGATAGCAGGCGAGTAATTTTGCTTTTGTTATTCGGCTGATTTTAGGTGAATATTTTAAATTCTCAAAACTCAACATTTCCAAGTGAAACAAGTCAATGTTACCCTATGGAAGAAAAGTGAGTTATCTGCTTCTGGGTAAGTACTCGACTGGCAGAGTTAAGGTTCTGGGCATAGACTCAGGGGTCTCCCAGGGTCAGGTAGGTACAGTTGTTACACCCTCAGCGGCACAGGGGCAGCCGGGTGCAGAGTGAGTTAGGCCCAATGTTATCCTATGGCGGGCTGGGGGCCTTTGGTTGGTGGCTGCTGGCAAGCAGGCCACGCGGCTGTGGGAGCTGGGCTCCTGGTAACTTACTCAGGGCAAGTGGGGAAGTAGATTAGGATAGATGTTACACTTCCAGGGACATTCGGGCGGCTGGGTGCAGGGTGCTTTTGAGCCGTTGGGCGCTCAATGGTTTCCTATGGAGAAGCTACAAGACGAACAAAGGCTGCAAGCTCGGGGACGAAGATTCTTCAGGTGCGACCACCACTTCGAGAGGTAAGTTGGGAAGCTGTAGGTTAGGTAGACACCCAGGAGCTGGGTACAGGAGGCCGCAGGGCGCTGGGTGCAGGGGTGTCTTTCCGCGTGGGGAATCTTACCCTCAGCTGGTCGCGGTTGGGGGGGTCTCTGGTGTTGAGGCTGCAGGCGTCGTCAGGAGCGTCGAGGAGGGTCCTTGGGTGCTGGATTCGGGGTCACAGTCGCCGGGGTGACGTCCTCGTGGTCTTTGTCCACTCTGGCACTGGCCAGGCTTGGCGGGTGCAGTGTGTGCAGGAGTCGCGGTTCCTGGCTGGTGCCAGGGGTCTGTTACTTGCTTTGAGTGCCAGTCTTTTAGAGTCACAAGGCAGTCAGGTCCTCCGGGGTTTTTGAGGTTGCCGACTACTGGAGACGCCGGGGTTTAGCAGGTTCGAGGGTCGACAGGCCTGTAGGGCTGGGGCCAAGTCAGTTGGTGTCGTCCTCTTGTTAGCAGCTGCACGGCAGGTCTTCTTTCTTCTTGTTTTAAAATCTGGATCTGAGGAAGGAAGGTTCAGGGTGCCCCTAAATACTAAATTTAGGGGCGTTACAGGTAGGTGAAGGGCAGGGACCAATGGGTCCCTTCCCTGGGGTGGGTACACCCCCTATCCTGCCACTCTCCTGTGGGAGGGGGGCAGTAGCCTAGTCCTGATTGGGCAGGGCTCCCCATCTTGAAGATGGCGAGAGCCCGGAGATGTGCTTCACCTCGCCTCCTCCACCTGAGGGGTGGGGTTGGCAGAGGGTTTCCTCCCTTGGGTTTTCCCGCCAGTCTTCCCGCCAGAGTGGGGGCTAGAACCGGTGGGGACCAGTTGCTGAGCACAGCAAGTAGCCTGGAGAAGCTCACAAAGGCGGCATGCCTTTGAAGCTTCCCCTGCCCATCCTGGGGGAGGAAACCTAGCACCTCGCGCAGGATGTGCATTGTTGCAGGCCCAGGAGAGCGGATGGCTCTCTACCCAGGGGTCCAGCAACATGTCTGCTGTGTGGCAGCCTAGGCAGCCCCTCAGACAGGATGTGGATTGTAGGTTAGGTTCAGGGGGCAACTCTAAGTTGCCCTCTGTCGTGCATTGTACATTAAATCCCACACTGGCATCAGTGCAGGTTTAATGTGCTGAGAAGTTTGATACCAAACTTCTCAGTCTTCAGTGTTGCCATCATGGTGCTGTGGAGTTCGTGTTGACGGCCTCCCAGCACCATTTACTCTTAATGGCAGCACTGCACTTACAGTGCCCAGGAATGGACCAGACCTGGGTACTGTAGGGGCACAGGGCTCATGCACCTGTACCCACACCACTGGCATAGGGCACCCAGCTAGAGGGGTGACTGAGGTATGCCAGGGCAGTGTGTGTTGTGGGCATGGCACTCAGGGATGTGTGCCATGTCGATTCTCTGTTTTGTTCTGCACCAAGACACTCAGCCTGCAAAGGCAGTGTGTGTGTGTGTCAGGGTGCAGGGCCTCTAAGGGTGGCACAATAAGTGCTGCAGCCCTTAGGGGCCTTCTCTGGTCACAAGGCCCTGGGTACCTAGGGTACTATTTACTAGGGGCTGACATGTGGCCAGAGATGCCAATTGGGTTTAGTCTTCATGCAGTTTTTAGGGAAGGAATACATGCCCTGGGTACCTGATTGGCTGGAGCCCAGGGCATACTCAGTCAAAGTACATCAGCAATTCAGCAAAAAGTGGGGGCATACCATGCAAGAAAGATGGAACTTTCTCACAACCTCCATAACCATCAAACAGGCGGATAAAGGGGGAGCCACTGTGATAATGGCTACCAGTGACTATGACATTGAATGCCAACGGCAATTAGAGAATCGACAGTACTACACGCCTATCGCTAGTAGTCCCGAGACAAGATTACACCAAACCATAACATCAATGGTCTTCTCGGCAGAAAGCCAAGGATGGCTAAGCAAAAAGGAGGCTGAATTTTTGGTTAAAAAGGATCCTAAAACTCCATATTTTTATACACTGCCAAAAATCCATAAGGGGGTTTAACCAGTCCCGGGCCGTCCCATAGTATCCGGGATAGACTCGATACTTGAACACCTGTCCAAGTTTTGCAATCACTTTTTACAGGCATTGGTAAAACAGACACCCACATATCTACAGGACACCGCAGACATGCTACATCTACTAGCGAACCTCCCCAACGCCAGTAACATTAGTCTCTTAGTTACCCTAGATGTAGAAGCCCTCTACACTAACATCCCGCAGAGGGCCACTCTAGGTGTGATTGAGGAAAGCCCTCAACAAAACTGCCTGGGACTCGCCCACACCCAGCAGTTTTGTTTTGGAACTAGCAACACTGGTCTGACCGAATTGTTTTTTTAATTCAAAGGTCAATTATACCATCAGACCCAGGGAACTTCCATGGGGAGCACCATGGCCCCTAGTGGAGCTTGTTTGTACATGGCCTCTTTTGAAGAGGAATTATTTTTAAACTACTCCTTCCCATACCAGGAGAATCTATGCATCTGGAAGAGGTTTATAGATGATATAATCATCTTCTGGCAAGGCATTGTGGATACTTGTAATGATTTTCTGTGTGTGGATTAATACTTTGAATCCATACTGCAAATTCACAAGCTCCATTTCAGTCAACCAAATTCCGTTCCTTGATCTCTTGATAAGGCTAGATAATGGTACCTTGAGCACAACAATATGTAGGAAGCCAACGGATCGCAACAGCCTTCTACTGTTCAGTAGTTGCCATCCAAGGTGCCCTTAAAGAGAATCTCCCTGTGGGACAGTTCCTGAGACTCTGCAGAAATTGTAGCCAACTGGAGGACTATAAAACAGAAGCAGAAACATTGCCAAAAAGTCTTGCGCAACGTGAATATCCATCACACAGTATTGCCCTTTCCAAATAACACGCAAGAAACAATAACAGGGAGGCTCTTTTAGAACCTAGACACAAAGCAGAAACAGAGATGTTGACATGTGTAACAACATATACTCTGGCCTCCAATAGGATAAAAAATGTCATCAGGAAACATTGGGGCATATTAAATACAGGGAGCATGACCCTTGAACAACCACGCTTTGCCTTCAAACGATCAAAGAATCTGAAAGACATACTGATCCATACCAGGCCTCAGACACGAATGGTTAACACACAGACAGTTGTGGGGCCTTCCGCCAGTTCAGGGTCACTACCCGTGCAGCACCTGTACAGTCTGCGCCCTCACAACTGTGACTAAGAGTATCATCTTCAATGCAACCTTCACATGGGAATTGCGTAAACACACGAATTGCAATAAGACAAATTGCATTTATATGATTACGTGTCCCTGCAATCTCAGATACATAGGGATGACTACACGTCCGGTTAAAGTGAGAATCACGGAACATCGCAGTAATATCCGGTGTCATAAAGTGAATACCAAAATGTGCACACACTTCTCCAACATTCACCAGACTCTTTTCGTTGGGTAATTCTTGAAACATTCACTAATATCAGCAAAGAAGGGTGCATCGTCACTCTTCTGAAAGACCAGGACTGAATGATGACACTCCTTGGAGCGCTTTACGCACTTAAAAACTACCTTGGAATAGCATCTTATCACTGACACCTACTGCCCTTCATTAGACCCAGTACACTAAGATTCACAATTATGTAATATCACACATTGGGCATACTGTGCAGGAGAGGATAATGAAGCCTTATTGTGACCTTTACTCCACTCCAAAATGTCCCCCAAGCTTTCCAAAGATTACAAAATGGCCCCCATCGTCCTTTTCTTTTCTTTACCATGAACGGAGGACGTGCCAATCTCATGATGGTTGCCAACCAGGATTACCCTTATAAACTCGACACATAACCTATTAGGTTACTCTCCTATCTGCATTTCATACAGTGTGGGGCAGATATATATATATTTTTTGTAGCCTCACGTTCGCTCGCCATGTGTATACTTTTTATTTACAATAAGGCGGAAGCCCGGGCGGTTGCGTGCTTTATTAATTCCACAACCTCCAAAACCCTGTACCTAGTCGGGGTTGTTTTCATAGCCTTCAGATGTAAAAACTGACTAGCTGCTCAAGTTAGGGTACCCACTCCAAGATGGCACCAGCAGTAGAGAGAACAGCACAATGGCTGTCCTCACTCACACGAGCGGTCCAGCTGGTAGCAATCAGGAGTTAACTAGGAGGAGCAGTGGGTATTTAAACCGGGCTCTTTCACTACACCATACCTCCCGGTCCCGGCAGCAGTGGGTAGGTCCTTGGACACATTGCGTACTATGCAAACGTGAGTGCTATGTTAACCTTTATGGTCTGTTGACGTTCGGCATTTCCAAACCCTGTTAATGGGTTTCCCAGCCAGTTTCAAACATTCAACTAGGTAAATGTACTATCTGAAAGAAACACGTTAGTTAGATTCCTCACCTTAGAATATCCCCAGGCGTCAGGCTGGATCCGGAAAGATTTTTCGTCAGCAATACCCCTTGCGCGTCGCTAGGCATCGTCCGTGTCCGTCGTCGGCGTCGTGCGCCGGAATGACGTCGTTGGAGTACTTAGACGCGCGCTGACGTCAGTTCTTCTTTTTTCCGCGCCACACAGCGCCGATCCGGGAAGAGTCAATTTTTGCCTAAACTTTTTGACTCTTTTTGGTCTTTTGTCGACTCGACTCTGGTGCCGGTAGGATGCCTTGATTTAAGGCCTGTGACGCCTGATGTCGGTGACGGATCACCATCGCCGGTGCCTTTACTGCCTGGGGCCCTACCACGATGCGGAGTCGTGCCCCGATTGTCAGGCCTTGACCTCGAAGGCTAGGCGGGAGCGGTCCAGTAAGCTTCTCGAGCTTCGGCACTCTGCTCCGCGCCGCTCATGGTCCTGGCCCAGGAGGAGGTCCAAGGACCGGTCGCGGAGCCGCAGTCATCATCATCGCTCGTCGGGCTCGAAGTCTTCGGGTAAGTCGAAGCGATCAAAGAAGTCCTAGAGGCGACTCCGCTCTTTGGACTCTCCTCGCCGGTCGCGCGACTTGGCCGAGGGTCAGGGTGGTCCCAACCCCGCGGCTCCGCTGGAGCCGCAGGAGCCGCGTCCGTCTCCATACCCGCCGGTCCCTGGGACTGACGCGACTCCGGCGGAGGTCAGTGCCTTCCTCTCGGCCATGAGGGGCCTGGCTCCGCCGTGGACGCCTGCCGGCGCGCCTTCGGGCCCCGCGGGCTTGACTGGGTGACCTCGCGTGCTGGCGGCTCCGGCCCCGTCGACAACTTCGGTCCCGACGCCGCAGGTCCCCGAGAGATCCAGGCCTGGATCTCTGTCGGTGCCGGTCGACCTCACGATGCCTCCTCCGCCGGCGCCGACACCGGTTCCACCTCCGGCGCCGTCTCCGGACGACGCCGTTCCCCGGTTTAGCCCCTGTCCGGACCCGACGCCGGCACGGCACCGCTCGGCGTCGTACCCGACGCCGATGGATGACCGTTTCATCTACCATCCGGCTCCGATCGTTCCTCCTGTTTATCAGGAATCGGATGACGGGGGTGACTGGGAGGGGTCTGAGGACCCTATGGCCCTCCAGGGTCAACTTTCACAGGACTGGGCAGATGAACTGGGGGATGCAGGTGGTCTGGACACTTCGCCGGACGCTGGCTTCATCTCTCCTCCGACTGTGGCTTCGGAGGAAGGTGCAGATTTTTCAGTGGTGCTGCGCAAGGCGGCCGAAGCCTTGGGGCTCGAATTGCCTGCTGTGGCCGTGAGGACTAATATCCTCACAGAGGTGCTTCAACCATCAGCAAGCTCCACAGAGCCTCTGCTGCAGTTCAATAAGGCCCTCGTCGACGTTCTGCAGGGCACTTGGTCCAAGCCCTCCACAGTTCCTCCTGTGGATCGGAACATGGCCCGGCGCCACCGCCCTACTCCGGGCGACCCCAGTTTCCTGTCCCAACACCCCACCCCCGAGAGCCTGGTTATCCAGGCCTCCACTTCCCAATCCGCCTTCCCGTCCGCTCCTCCGGATCGGGAATCCAAGAGGCTGGAACAGTTCGGAAAGAAACTGTTCTCTTCCCTGAGTTTGGGCCTGCGGTCTTTGAACACCGCTTGCCTCTTGGACCGTTTCTCCCACTCTCTGTGGGATGCGGTGGAGGACGTGCTGCCACTGTGTCCGGAGGAGGCCCGGACACGTCTCTCCCAGGCACTTGCTGACAGGCGAGATGCAGCGCGACATGCCATATGGTGTGGACTTGACACCACGGACTCGCTGGGTAGGGCGATTTCCACCACGGTGGCGCTCCGGCGCCACGCCTGGCTGAGGTCCACGTCTTTTTCGAGTACCCTCATGGATATGCCCTTTGATGGTGCTCGCCATTTTGGTGAGAATGCGGATAGTGCGCTGGCTCGTTTTAAGGACTCACGGGCTACGGCCACATCCTTGGGTCTCTCGGCCCCACGGCCACACACTTCCGCCTTTCGCCCCTTTCGTGGCCAAGGAAGGGGCGCCTCCTCACGTCCGCCTAGCCACCGGCCGCAGAACCAACCTGCACGCGGTCGCGGACGTGGGTTCCGCCGTGGCGGTTCTAGAGGACAACGCGGTCAGTCCACATCCACCCCGGCAGCATCCGCCTCACAGCCCTCCTAGTCCGAGCTTTCAGGCCCATTCCACGCCAGTGGGCGGCAGAGTTCGCCATCACCAGCTCCACTGGCGCTCCATCACTTCGGACAGGTGGGTGCTGCAAATCGTCCGAAGGGGCTACTCCCTCCCCTTCGAGACGGCCCCTCCAGCCATGCCACCGCAGTGCCACCGTATATCGGAGAATCACTTGAATCTTCTGCGGGAGGAAGTTACTGCCCTCTTGGCCAAAGCGGCCGTCGAGCGCGTTCCTGGTCCAGAAGTAGGCCGTGGTTGCTATTCCCACTACTTTCTTTCAAGAAGGACAAAGGGGGCCTACGCCCTATCTTGGACCTCAGGAGCGTCAACACCTTCCTCCGGAAGGAACGGTTCAAGATGCTAACTTTAGCTCAGGTTCTGGCTGCCCTCGACCCTGGAGACTGGATGGTTGCGTTGGACTTGCAGGTCGCCTATTTTCACATCCCCGTCCTGCCGGCCCACCGGCGTTACCTGCGGTTCACGGTGGGTCAGGAGCACTTTCAGTTCACCGTGCTCCCCTTCGGCCTCACCAGTGCCCCTCGGGTGTTCACGAAAGTGATGGCGGTGGTCGCAGCTCATCTGCGCAGAGAGGGGGTTCCAGTCTTCCCCTATCTCGACGACTGGCTGTTGAAGGCGGGCTCGCCCCAGCAAGTCGTCTCCCACCTCCAGACTACGGCTGACCTCCTGCATTTGCTGGGGTTCTCCATCAACGTGCCGAAGTCACACCTGAGCCCCTCCCAGAAGCTCCTCTTCATCGGAGCGGTTCTAGATTCGGCGCAGTTCCGGGCTTATCCTCCGGAACAGCGGGTCCGGGATATTCAGGCTCTGATTCCCATCTTTCGGCCTCTATCCTGGGTTTCGGTCAGGTTGGTGCTGCAGCTTCTGGGGCTGATGGCCTCCTGCATCCTGTTGGTACATTACGCCAGGTGGCGAATGTGGGCTCTGCAGTGGACTGAAGTTTCAGTGGGCCCAGCATCGAGGCAACCTGTCCGACCATGTCTTGATCTCGGAGGGCACAGCGAAACAGTTGCAGTGGTGGCTCACGGACCGCGATTGGGTCAGCGGCAGATGCCTCTCCCTACCCCAACCGGAGCACGTAGTAGTGACGGACGCGTCCCTCCTGGGATGGGGGGGCCACATGGGAGAGGCGGAGATCAGAGGACTCTGGTCTCCGGCGGAGACTCAACTCCACATCAACCTTTTGGAGCTGAGAGCGATCCGGCTTGCACTGAAAGCCTTCCTTCCCTCTGTCCGAGGAAGTGTTGTGCAGGTGTTCACGGACAACACCACCGCCATGTGGTATTGCAACAAACAGGGCGGGGTGGGGTCGTGGACCCTTTGTCAGGAGGCTCTGCGCCTCTGAACATGGCTGGAACACCAGGGCATCACGCTGGTGGTTCAACATCTGGTGGGCTCTCTGAACGCCAGAGCAGACTAACTCAGCCGCCGGTGCATGATGGATCACGAATGGCGTCTGAACTCGGACGTGGCGCAAGGTCTCTTTCTGCTGTGGGGAGAGCCTTGGTTAGATTTATTCGCCACCGAAGAGAACGCGCAATGTCAGCAGTTCTGCGTGTTGAAATTTCCAAGGCAGCACTCGCTCGGAGACGCTTTTCGTCGCGAGTGGATTTGCGGTCTGTTGTACGCCTTTCCGCCTATACCACTTCTGCCCAGAGTGCTGAAGAAGATCAGGCGCGACCGGGCCCAAGTTATCTTAGTGGCTCCGGATTGGGCACGAAGGTTCTGGTATCCCGAGCTACTCAGTATGTCAATCGATCCCCTGATATGACTGCCTCTTCAGGAGGGTCTTCTGTCGCAGCAGCAGGGGATGGTCCTCCACCCGAACCTGTCCAGCCTCCACCTCCATGCGTGAAGATTGAGCGGCGGCAGTTGATGCCATTTGACTTGCCTCCTGAAGTCTGTGATATCATTCTGGCAGCCAGGCGTCCCTCCACAAAGACGGTATATGCCTTGCCGGTGGAACAAATTTGTGGCATGGTGCACAGCAAAGGCTGTGGATCCCCTTTCCGCCCCTCGTTCTGAGGTTCTACTCTTTATTCTTTCTTTGGCCCAGCAGGGCTCTGCTTTGGGCACCTTGTAAGGTTATCTTGCTGCAATCTCTGCCTTCTTACGGTTTCCTGATCAGCCTTCTCTTTTCAAGTCCCCTGTTGTTTCCCATTTTCTCAAAGGCATTACTCACATGTTCCCTCCTGTCCCCTTCGTAATGCCTCAGTGGGACTTTAATCTTGTTCTGACTTTTCTGATGTGCGCTCCTTTTGAGCCTCTTCACAATTGTCCCATTCGTCTTCTGACCCTGAAAACTGCTTTCCTGGTAGCGATCACCTCGGCTAGACGGGTGAGTGAGCTCCAGGCTCTGTCATCTAAGCCTCCCTTTCTTTCTGTTCATCCGGACAAGGTTGTCCTTTGGCCTCGTCCTTCTTTTCTACCGAAAGTGGTGACCCCCTTTCACCTCGGGCAATCTGTCACGTTGCCCACCTTCTTTCCGCCTCCGCATCCTTCAAAAGAGGAAGAGAGGCTTCACCGTCTGGACCCAAAACGGAGGCTGTCCTTTTATTTGGACCGCACCAAACAGTTCCGGGTGGACGACCAACTTTTTGTTGGATACGTAGGAGCTAATAAGGGGAAAGTGGTACACAAACGGACCATCTCACGGTGGGTCGTGTTGTGTATTAAACTTTGTTACTCCTTGGCAAAAAAGGACCCTCCTGTTGGGTTGAGGGCCCATTCCACCTGGGCCACAGCGGCTACTACTGCCCTGGGCCGGGGAGTTCCCTTGCGGGACATCTGTCAGGTGGCGACATGGGCTTCACTGCACACGTTTGCCAAGCACTATTGCCTGGACAGCCAAGTCCGGAGAGACGGCTTCTTTGGACTTTCTGGTGTGATCTTGGTTCGCAGACCCACCACCGGGGTTGGTATTGCTGGGGTATCTATTCTAAGGTGAGGAATCTAACTAACGTGTTTCTTTCAGATGAACAAGTTACTTACCTTCGGTAACGATATATCTGTAAGAAACATTAGTTAGATTCCTCACCGACCCACCCATCCTCCCCGTTCTGCGAACTGACATCTAGGGTTAAGGTTATCCTTTTCAGGGCCCTAGATTTTTTGGCACCAGTGTCTGTCTCTTGCATGGCTCTGCGTTCCTGGCGCGGAAAGCTATGTACAAGAACTGACGTCCGCGCGCGAGGGCGGCATCTAAGTACTCCGACGTCATTCCGGCGCACGACGCCGACGACGGACGCGGAGCCGCAGACGACGCCTAGCGACGCGCAAGTGGTATTGCTGACGAAAAATCTTTCTGGATCCAGCCTGACGCCTGGGGATATTCTAAGGTGAGGAATCTAACTAACTAATGTTTCTTACAGATACATCGTTACCGAAGGTAAGTAACTTGTTCTTCCCTACCTCTCCCCCCCCACCGTTTTTTGTGTTCCTTTTTAGTTTATTTTTTTGTTTCTTTAGCCCAACTTCAGTAACTAATATGAAGCCTGTGTTGTTCAACCATAACTGGGATCACTTTTTAATGCTGTGGGCAATGTTATAGAACTACCCCTGAATGATGTGCACCACTCCATGTGCCAGATAGCATGATGTAGGAGCATGTTACTGTAGGAGAGTAGGGTCTGCAATCCTATGATCACCCAGATTTTTTGCTTTTGCTTCATTGGTTTACGACTTTCCCTGGCTGTGGGCCTGCCAATCAGACCCACAGCCTAGCTGTTCTCTCTCGAAATTAACACACATGTACATTAGGTGCATCCACTAATTGGAACTGGGCCGCCTTGTCAGTCCCTGTCTCAGCATACCACAGGTATCCAGGGCATCGGTGTACCCAGGGCCTACCAGGGGCTGCAGCATGTATTATGCCACCCCTGGATGGCCGCCCAAATTTGACACAACTGGCTGCACGACAGCTGGGGCAAGGTGGTGTAATCGCCCGTTGCTGTAGGTGTAGTATTCCTATACCTAACCCTAGAATGGACACATGGATTCCTATCAGTCACTCCTATGGCAGGCCTTATCAATCCTGAAGGCAGAGTGCTGGGGATCATGTGGGACGGTGCTCTGGCGCGAGCTGAGCCCGTCGACGGCTTGCGGAACCAAGTCCTAAATAGCCGTTCCATGGTGACGCGGGCCAACTACCTTAAAATGCATTATAATCCTTGCGGTTATTTGCTAACTTTGGCATCGCATCACCTACACATGTCGAGTAAGGTGTCATACGAATTGGAATACGAACCCCTCGCCAATTCTGGCGACGGAGTTAGCATTCCCCCCTTTTAGAGGGGCACGACATGGAAGTAACCTTGAACCCCGGTTAAAAGTTGACTCAAGCCTCAGCATCACAAAATGGATGCTGCCACCAGACACAAGTCTGGCCTCCTGCTGCTGGGAGACCTTCCAGCGAAGGGGGCTTGGACAAAGGGTTTCCTGTCGAGGGAGGTGTTAGCACCATCCCAGACAGGGTTTGTGTATCCCAGGTAGGCAGGGCTGAAAGGAAGGTGATTGCAAGTGGCACCCCGGTGCTCACTGTGCATAGCCCGGCTCAAACCAGTTTCGGGGGCACACCAGCCCCTGAGCTGGGGCGAAGCCGGACAAAGGATAGGGGTGTAACCACCCCCCCTCCTAGTCCCACCCATAGGTAGGACCTAGTCACAGGCCAGCCCCTTTTTCCTAGAATAAAGGTGGGAGCGGGTCCCCTTCCCAAATTGGATAATTCTGAACCTTGAACTACTTTCCACGAAAGGAACTCTTGACTTTTCTGAAGACTCTCCCTTGTGGCTAAGGAGTAGCCACCCTGCACCAGCAGGCACCAACTAAGCGCTTGCGGTTTGCTGTACGTCTCTCCCACGGATCAAGACTGCCCAGCTCGACGAGACCCAGGTTCCCTGCCATCTCTGACCTCTACCTACATCGTCAGCCCAGCTGAGATCCGTAGGTGTGACGAGACCTGCGGGACCGGCCATCTTCAGAACCTGCACGACGCTTATCTAACACGCCCACCGAGGGACCCTCGAGTGAGTGTACCTAGGGTTTGGGAAGCGATTGGGTCAGCGGCAGATGCCTCTCCCTACCCCAACCGGAGCACGTAGTAGTGACGGACGCGTCCCTCCTGGGATGGGGGGGCCACATGGGAGA
Organism: Triturus cristatus; assembly: GCF_964204655.1. Taxonomy (NCBI): domain Eukaryota; kingdom Metazoa; phylum Chordata; class Amphibia; order Caudata; family Salamandridae; genus Triturus; species Triturus cristatus. The sequence continues at coordinate 1,346,750,359 of NC_140589.1, forward strand.
GGCGGAGATCAGAGGACTCTGGTCTCCGGCGGAGACTCAACTCCACATCAACCTTTTGGAGCTGAGAGCGATCCGGCTTGCACTGAAAGCCTTCCTTCCCTCTGTCCGAGGAAGTGTTGTGCAGGTGTTCACGGACAACACCACCGCCATGTGGTATTGCAACAAACAGGGCGGGGTGGGGTCGTGGACCCTTTGTCAGGAGGCTCTGCGCCTCTGAACATGGCTGGAACACCAGGGCATCACGCTGGTGGTTCAACATCTGGTGGGCTCTCTGAACGCCAGAGCAGACTAACTCAGCCGCCGGTGCATGATGGATCACGAATGGCGTCTGAACTCGGACGTGGCGCAAGGTCTCTTTCTGCTGTGGGGAGAGCCTTGGTTAGATTTATTCGCCACCGAAGAGAACGCGCAATGTCAGCAGTTCTGCGTGTTGAAATTTCCAAGGCAGCACTCGCTCGGAGACGCTTTTCGTCGCGAGTGGATTTGCGGTCTGTTGTACGCCTTTCCGCCTATACCACTTCTGCCCAGAGTGCTGAAGAAGATCAGGCGCGACCGGGCCCAAGTTATCTTAGTGGCTCCGGATTGGGCACGAAGGTTCTGGTATCCCGAGCTACTCAGTATGTCAATCGATCCCCTGATATGACTGCCTCTTCAGGAGGGTCTTCTGTCGCAGCAGCAGGGGATGGTCCTCCACCCGAACCTGTCCAGCCTCCACCTCCATGCGTGAAGATTGAGCGGCGGCAGTTGATGCCATTTGACTTGCCTCCTGAAGTCTGTGATATCATTCTGGCAGCCAGGCGTCCCTCCACAAAGACGGTATATGCCTTGCCGGTGGAACAAATTTGTGGCATGGTGCACAGCAAAGGCTGTGGATCCCCTTTCCGCCCCTCGTTCTGAGGTTCTACTCTTTATTCTTTCTTTGGCCCAGCAGGGCTCTGCTTTGGGCACCTTGTAAGGTTATCTTGCTGCAATCTCTGCCTTCTTACGGTTTCCTGATCAGCCTTCTCTTTTCAAGTCCCCTGTTGTTTCCCATTTTCTCAAAGGCATTACTCACATGTTCCCTCCTGTCCCCTTCGTAATGCCTCAGTGGGACTTTAATCTTGTTCTGACTTTTCTGATGTGCGCTCCTTTTGAGCCTCTTCACAATTGTCCCATTCGTCTTCTGACCCTGAAAACTGCTTTCCTGGTAGCGATCACCTCGGCTAGACGGGTGAGTGAGCTCCAGGCTCTGTCATCTAAGCCTCCCTTTCTTTCTGTTCATCCGGACAAGGTTGTCCTTTGGCCTCGTCCTTCTTTTCTACCGAAAGTGGTGACCCCCTTTCACCTCGGGCAATCTGTCACGTTGCCCACCTTCTTTCCGCCTCCGCATCCTTCAAAAGAGGAAGAGAGGCTTCACCGTCTGGACCCAAAACGGAGGCTGTCCTTTTATTTGGACCGCACCAAACAGTTCCGGGTGGACGACCAACTTTTTGTTGGATACGTAGGAGCTAATAAGGGGAAAGTGGTACACAAACGGACCATCTCACGGTGGGTCGTGTTGTGTATTAAACTTTGTTACTCCTTGGCAAAAAAGGACCCTCCTGTTGGGTTGAGGGCCCATTCCACCTGGGCCACAGCGGCTACTACTGCCCTGGGCCGGGGAGTTCCCTTGCGGGACATCTGTCAGGTGGCGACATGGGCTTCACTGCACACGTTTGCCAAGCACTATTGCCTGGACAGCCAAGTCCGGAGAGACGGCTTCTTTGGACTTTCTGGTGTGATCTTGGTTCGCAGACCCACCACCGGGGTTGGTATTGCTGGGGTATCTATTCTAAGGTGAGGAATCTAACTAACGTGTTTCTTTCAGATGAACAAGTTACTTACCTTCGGTAACGATATATCTGTAAGAAACATTAGTTAGATTCCTCACCGACCCACCCATCCTCCCCGTTCTGCGAACTGACATCTAGGGTTAAGGTTATCCTTTTCAGGGCCCTAGATTTTTTGGCACCAGTGTCTGTCTCTTGCATGGCTCTGCGTTCCTGGCGCGGAAAGCTATGTACAAGAACTGACGTCCGCGCGCGAGGGCGGCATCTAAGTACTCCGACGTCATTCCGGCGCACGACGCCGACGACGGACGCGGAGCCGCAGACGACGCCTAGCGACGCGCAAGTGGTATTGCTGACGAAAAATCTTTCTGGATCCAGCCTGACGCCTGGGGATATTCTAAGGTGAGGAATCTAACTAACTAATGTTTCTTACAGATACATCGTTACCGAAGGTAAGTAACTTGTTCTTCCCTACCTCTCCCCCCCCACCGTTTTTTGTGTTCCTTTTTAGTTTATTTTTTTGTTTCTTTAGCCCAACTTCAGTAACTAATATGAAGCCTGTGTTGTTCAACCATAACTGGGATCACTTTTTAATGCTGTGGGCAATGTTATAGAACTACCCCTGAATGATGTGCACCACTCCATGTGCCAGATAGCATGATGTAGGAGCATGTTACTGTAGGAGAGTAGGGTCTGCAATCCTATGATCACCCAGATTTTTTGCTTTTGCTTCATTGGTTTACGACTTTCCCTGGCTGTGGGCCTGCCAATCAGACCCACAGCCTAGCTGTTCTCTCTCGAAATTAACACACATGTACATTAGGTGCATCCACTAATTGGAACTGGGCCGCCTTGTCAGTCCCTGTCTCAGCATACCACAGGTATCCAGGGCATCGGTGTACCCAGGGCCTACCAGGGGCTGCAGCATGTATTATGCCACCCCTGGATGGCCGCCCAAATTTGACACAACTGGCTGCACGACAGCTGGGGCAAGGTGGTGTAATCGCCCGTTGCTGTAGGTGTAGTATTCCTATACCTAACCCTAGAATGGACACATGGATTCCTATCAGTCACTCCTATGGCAGGCCTTATCAATCCTGAAGGCAGAGTGCTGGGGATCATGTGGGACGGTGCTCTGGCGCGAGCTGAGCCCGTCGACGGCTTGCGGAACCAAGTCCTAAATAGCCGTTCCATGGTGACGCGGGCCAACTACCTTAAAATGCATTATAATCCTTGCGGTTATTTGCTAACTTTGGCATCGCATCACCTACACATGTCGAGTAAGGTGTCATACGAATTGGAATACGAACCCCTCGCCAATTCTGGCGACGGAGTTAGCATTCCCCCCTTTTAGAGGGGCACGACATGGAAGTAACCTTGAACCCCGGTTAAAAGTTGACTCAAGCCTCAGCATCACAAAATGGATGCTGCCACCAGACACAAGTCTGGCCTCCTGCTGCTGGGAGACCTTCCAGCGAAGGGGGCTTGGACAAAGGGTTTCCTGTCGAGGGAGGTGTTAGCACCATCCCAGACAGGGTTTGTGTATCCCAGGTAGGCAGGGCTGAAAGGAAGGTGATTGCAAGTGGCACCCCGGTGCTCACTGTGCATAGCCCGGCTCAAACCAGTTTCGGGGGCACACCAGCCCCTGAGCTGGGGCGAAGCCGGACAAAGGATAGGGGTGTAACCACCCCCCTCCTAGTCCCACCCATAGGTAGGACCTAGTCACAGGCCAGCCCCTTTTTCCTAGAATAAAGGTGGGAGCGGGTCCCCTTCCCAAATTGGATAATTCTGAACCTTGAACTACTTTCCACGAAAGGAACTCTTGACTTTTCTGAAGACTCTCCCTTGTGGCTAAGGAGTAGCCACCCTGCACCAGCAGGCACCAACTAAGCGCTTGCGGTTTGCTGTACGTCTCTCCCACGGATCAAGACTGCCCAGCTCGACGAGACCCAGGTTCCCTGCCATCTCTGACCTCTACCTACATCGTCAGCCCAGCTGAGATCCGTAGGTGTGACGAGACCTGCGGGACCGGCCATCTTCAGAACCTGCACGACGCTTATCTAACACGCCCACCGAGGGACCCTCGAGTGAGTGTACCTAGGGTTTGGGAAGCCCTAACCCTGAGCGGCTCCAGCACCGAAGTCCGCCTCCCCAGCATCCACGAGATCTGCGTGGGGGCCCTTCTGCTCCTTGCTGTTCACCGCGTTGTCCGACCACTCGCCGACCGGCTTGTGGCCCTCTTCACGACGCACCGCGATAGTTTGTTTTTCATCACTGGTCTGGTTGCTCCAGACTGGCCCTTGCTCCCCTTCAACAGAGGAGTACCTCGGACCCTCCTGGTCCACTCCAGACGCCATCTTGACTCCCCCACGTGGGTTTGCCACTGCCAAGACCTGCTGCCCCACTCCTGGGCCCAGCATCATCGACTGCAGACACCTTCGTGGGACAGCTCGCCCTCCATCCTGGTCGCCGCCGCGCCTCCTGGTCCGAGGAACAGCCGAGTCCGACGTCATCCACTCACCTGGTCGAGGTGACTTCAGCCGGTACCTTCCTGGTACCCCCACGATCGCTGGCTAGCGGTTGAGAACTGAGTCCCCTCTGCTTTCAGGTTTCCTTCAACACCGATCCAGGCTTGGATCTCGCTGAAACATTGACACTGGTCGCCTGCCAGCAACTTCTTCTTTCAGGCTCCTGAGACTACAACGAGGACTCCCGACATCTTGCCGAACCTCACGCAGCCGCAGCCTCTGGGCTAGGTAACTCGAGCATTTCGGTGCTCCATCGCAGGTTCGCTCTACAAGTGTCCAGTTCCTTTTTCGTTTAGTCCCACTGATCGGATCACTCCGGAATCAGTAACTCCAGACTAACCACTCGCATTTCACTGTTAGCGTAGATGGTTTCTCGTGCCCTTCGGGCATTTGTGTAAATTGTGCAACTGAAGTATTTTCTAAGAGTTTTGTAGTGTGCTTAGCTCCCTGACTCATAAAGAGCCAGGGTAGTCTTGTTATAAATAAATATCCTTTATTTTCATAACAACTTGTGTGGTGTCCTTTCACTTGACGTTCAAGGGGTATATGTGATGGTAAACAGCTGGCTTAACACGCCCTCTAGAGTTTAGCCTAAAGACTGCTCGTATCCACGCTACTAGGATAGCTGGTCTAAAAGGTTGACTTACAACCAATCATCAATAAGGGTCGTTTGGAATGATACACAGTGATCACTAGAATAGTGAGCACTACATATCAGGCCAACTTCTCACAGTTACTATATGTTCTAAGGAGGCCCACATATCCAATCCTCTAGTTTATTCAATTAAAACGCTATTAACTTTGCAAGCTGACAGCTTTTAACTGTTCGTTTTTATCTGCATACCCCTGTAGTATATGGGGAAGTTCCTCATATCTTGACCTGCCGGGGATTGATGAAGCAGTAGTATATCCCAATTAGGGTGAGTCTCATGCTCTTTCTCCAGTTTTTGGTTTTTAATACACGGATTTGGTCACTACACACATGAGCAATAATGTGACCACTTCAATATTTGGCACCTGGTGTTTATATGCCTGTAAAACCTCACCACTGTATGATGTGATTTAGACACACAGGGAATAGGACAGCAGTGTTTCATACTTGTGATATTTGTTTGACATCATACATTAATATGTGATTTTCTCTCCATAATAGGTAGAACCAGTACTACCAGTCATTAGACAGAGTAAGTTATGGTGGCTTAAATCCTAAACATGAATTCATTATTGTTTTCCATTTCACCTTAGTGTAGATAGTTTTTTAAATTTAGGTCCTGACGAATCGCCTCTAGACTTGTAGAATTGCGAAGAAACATGTTGACCAACCACAAGGAAGAGCGCCACACCTAAGACATTAACATAGCATTGCGCCTTTCCTCTTTATTTTAATCAGGGTAGGAGACCCCACAATTAAAGTTATTTTTGCTGTTACTTCCAAACCTGTTTTAACTCACATAAACATCACACACCACTTATTCATCTACACTCACTAAAACTCTCACCCCCACGGCACCAAACGGCTATTTGGAAAAACATCTCCGCCAAAGTGCCCCTAATCAGGAGCCCGTCGGGCATTGCTCCGCCGGCCAGATGAGGAACAACTGGATGATGAAGCATGACACCCAACTGGGTGTGTGAGGGCATTACATTCCAAAGAAATGGATTCCCATCTCTTTGACTCTGTGGCCCACTGTCCTATGTATATTGCTGAATTCTAGATCATTCAGGAACAGCACAACTTTAATTTTCATAATGCTAGTTATTTGCCCAGTGCCACACATATCCTCCCATTCAGGAGACACAGATGTTGACATTTAGAATTTAGTGTCCTGCAAGTTCAAATTATCTATATCACTTGTTGATGATGTACTAAAGAGGGAACCAATGTCTCCTGTTGACACTTATACTGTTGTACATGATACGCTGACCCATTGGGACATTGTTCATAAATTACCTGTACCATTATGCTATGCTGCTCATATAGTGTATACTGTACCTCATCTATACAATTGGTTGGAAAAAAAATACTAGCGTCTTACAGAGGAGCTACGGGCCTTGCCAAATGGGGAACCATTGAACAGTTACCTTGTTTCAGGGAAAGAGCACTAGGACTGGGAACCTTGTTAGCAGGAACCCAGTGCATTTAGTCAAAATGCTAAGACCTGAACGCCTTTCCACCCATACCACTCGTACCCAGAGTTCTCAAGATCAGGAACGACTGGGCCCAAGTCATTCTTGTGACTCTGGTCTGGGCATGGAGGGTCTGGTATCACATGCTACTGAGCATGGCCATCGATCCTCCGATCAGGCTGCCCTTTTGGGAGAATCTTCTGTTGCAGCTGCAGGGAAGGGTTCTCCACCCAAACCTGTCTACTCTCAGACTTCTGGTGTGAAGATTGAGTGGCAACGGTTGACAACCTTCGACCTTCCTTCCTATGTCTGTTATGGCATCTTCACAGCTAGGCGTCCCTACTTCAAGATGGTATGCCTTCTGTTAGAAAAAATTGTGGCATGGTGTGCAGAAAGACATTGATCCCCTTTTTGCCCCCTTTCTGAAGATTTACTCTTCATTCTTTCCCTTGCCCAGCAGGGCTCTGCTCCAGGCATTCTTAAGGGCTTTCTATCTACCTACTGCCTTTTTGCGGCTGTCTGACCAACCCCTAATATACATAGGTTTCTGAAGGGTCTTATCCATCTCATCCCTCCTTTTCCACTTATTATGCCTCAGTGGGACCTCAATCTGGTCAAAACAGCCTTTCTTGTGGTGATTACCTCTGCCAGTAGTGTGAGTGAGCTGGTGGCCTCATCATCAAAGCTGCCTTACATCTGCCTATCCTTTCAAACTGGTGCTTCGCACGAGAGCCTCCTTCTACCGAAGGTGGACACCCCATTTCATGTAGGCCAATCTTCCCCCGCCTACCGTTTGGTCTACCTTTAGCAGGGTGCGTGGCCGAGGTTTGAATGCAGGCGGACGGGTGAGCCTGCTGCTCCGCAAACCGAAACTCCTGATAACTAACGCCGAAAACGGTGCCCCAGTACAGCGTGCGCCGGACGGCTGAGCTGGCCAGGTGAAGAGGAGCACATTGCTGTGAGAGGCTCAGCTGAGGGAGCGGGCAGCGGCCGCGAGCCGCGGAGCGTTCGACCAGGGAAACAAGATGGCGGCTGAGAACTGTTACGGACCCTGGAAGGATGGCCGCTGAGCCCTGTGACGGCGGGAGAGGAGTGGGTGACATCGGCCCGGGAGGGTGCTGCGGCGCCGTTGAAACGGAGACGCTGAGAGGTGCGGAGAGAATAGCGACGATTGGGAGGGACGCTCAGACCGGCAGCGGAGACCCAGGGGCGGATCGAGACGGCGTTGTGAGCCCCGGAGCTGGACGATGAACTTGCTCACGGAGCATGGGGCACTGAATGAGAAGCAGCTCCAGAGAACAGCAGCTCCGGTACGAACTGGGGTCAGGGACTGAGACATAGGGGACCCGTTGTGGCAGGATTCCCCCTCCCCCCACGGCTACGGAGGAAGGGGCACAAGTATACGGGGACAGCTGGTGAACTGGAGGGTCGATGCACGACAGCAGCGAAGAGGAGGCCGCGGTCGCGAATGGAGAAGCGGGAACCCCAGCCTGGGTTGCACTGCACTTTGGGGGGGACTCTCAACTGCGCTGGATGCCCTGCTCGGCGCATGGTCCTGGACATATTGACTGGTGGTAGCAACATAGTGAGGCAGTGCGGGACCTGGAGTCACTCACCAGGGTGCGATACTCAATTCATCTGAGGGATAGGAAACAGGAACTAAGGGAAGAGGCCTGGAACAACCTGACTAAGGCAGTGGATCTTAAGGATACCAAGCTTTTCTGGTCCACTGTCAATAGTCCCTTCCTCCAAAATGAAGAAGTCCCGGTAATGTCGGCCCAGGTATCTGAGGAACAATGGGTGGCTCATTTTACTAGTATTTTTAACCCCGAAGGACTAGCTGTAGGGGGGGATAGGGAAACCCTGGCTTTTATCCCCATACCTCTTAATATCGCAGTCTCTGAGGTGGATGCTGCCATCCGGGTCAGTAAGGGGGGAAAGGCGCCGGGCCCTGATGGGGTACCCATTGACCTTTATAAAGCCGAGATTTCCATATGGAGCCCATTGTTAACAAAGGTTTTTAATGCTGCTGCAATGATTGCGGCCCCACAGACTTGGGGGGAATCAATCATTATCCCGGTGTATAAAAAAGGGGAGAGGGGTGAGGCAAAAAACTACCGCCCGATTTCTCTCCTCACTGCTTCCCTAAAAATTATGAGTAGGGTATTACTGAGTCGCCTGGAGGAATGGGTAGAAGATAAAGGGATCCTTGCGGATTCTCAGTACGGATTCCGCAAGGGGTTAGGCACCATAGAACAGTGCATTAATTTAGACCTTATCATATGCAAATATACACGGGCTAAACAAGGCTTGTTGTTTCTTTGCTTTGCCGACCTGACCAGTGCATTTGACTTGGTTGACCATGGCCTTCTGTGGTCAACCTTGTTGGACATGGGTGCTCCACAGGATATTATCTATTTCTTGGCCCAACTTTATAGGAATCTGACGGCTAAGATACGATACGGGCAATCGGGGGAGTGTACACCCAGTATTAAAGTAGGTTCTGGAATTAGGCAGGGATGCGTCCTTGCACCTCTTCTTTTCTCCCTTTTTATTAATGCAATCGAGTCGGAACTACGGACCATCAGTGCAGATGCACCGACTGCTGGCGGCCTTTCCATCCCAATATTGCTTTACGCGGATGACGCGGTTCTGCTCTCACAAACCCCTCTAGGGTTGCAAAAACTTATGAATAAATTTGCAGATTTTATTAATGGGAGAAAATTAAAAATTAATAATTCGAAAACTTTTATAATGCCCTGTGGGAAGAAAATTAAAAATTTAAGGCCCTTCACAGTTATGGACCAAACTATAAAAGTGGTGGACAAATTCTGTTATCTGGGTATCACTTTTAACAGTGGGGGGATGTGGACACCTGAAATGATTAATGTAAGAGCCAAAATGGCCAAGTGTTCTTTTGGCATATTTAGGTTTGCATCCAAGTTAGGCTCAAGACGGATACCAGACATGTTGTACCTATATCGCCATAAATGTGTTGCTCTGGCCCTATATGGCTCAGGAGTGTGGGGCCATTGTAATAACAACATGCTCCAGGTTGAGGAAAACAAATTTGTCAAAAAACTCCTGTGTTTACCATCTTCTGCCTCAACAAAGCTGATCCATCAGGAGGTTGGTTTAGAACATCTATCTGACTTGATCAGATTAAGACCCCTGTTAGTATGGAGATCTATATGGGCTAAGGAACAGACTGGTTTTACAAGAAAGATTATTTTAGATTGTCTTCACATGGACAAATGTTCCCGCATCCCCTGGCTTAACTATATTATCCGAACATTTAATGATGTTTTTAATCTCACGGTGCGTGATAACCCTTCTTGTGTTTTAGATATCCCGAAGAGTGAGATTAAACATGAATTTTTGAGGGTTAGCATGGTGAAGCGTAACGCAGCTACTGCTCAGTTCTCCTCACATGTTTTTTACGACAGATACACTAAGGAAGAAATGGGGCTTTCAGGATACCTTAAATTGGTTACTATCCGATCCCACCAATATGTATTGACAAGATTACGGATGGGGATTGTTCATTTGCTTGTTGCGTATCCTGTAATGAAGACCTATACTACTGCCCCCTGTCCGTGTGATGGGACCACAAAGCAAAGTACGGAGCATTTTTTATTGTTATGCCCTCTTTATCTCTACCTTCGAAAAGTATATCTGAAACCGCTTTTCAAAAAATATAATGTATCCACTATTGTATCGGCCATGGGGCTTTTATTTGGACTTAATTCACAGGACATCTGTTTTTTTACTGCTGTATATATTTTAAAATCGATACGCTTGAGGAAAAGCACCCTTTTTTGATATGTGATTAACTTAAAACCTGCTGTACCCTCATGTTTTATTACTTATGTATGTATGTACTTTTATGATTATTAATCAATGATCGAATAAAGTTTTTGAATTGAATTGAATTGACTGGTGGTAGCAACATAGTGAGGCGGTGCGGGACCTGGAGTCACTCACCAGGGTGCGATGCTTGGCTGATACTTGAACCATGATGATCTGCAGGTGCAGGGCATTGCCCCCGTGGCGACACGGAGAGAGGCGCTACAGTCGGGACCTTGGTGCCAGCGGAGGAAAAGGCTCTGGGCGCGGTCCTGCTGTGTCATGGGGAGTGCAGTGAGGAGCTGAACAACGACGGAAAGGGAGACGGGCTGCGGACGCAGGGATTGCGCCACTGCCGAGAGGTAGGCCTCGAGAAGGGTTATGGCAACGGAGGGAGTGGTGGCGCCGGAGCTGTGATCTGCCAAGGGGAGTGAGCGTCCGCCACGCTTGGATCGGAGACCTGCTGCCCTGGACTAGAGGCGGTCACAAGATAGCGGGACGGGAGTCTGAAGAACGTGATGGAGAAGCCCCGACACAAGCAGGGGGGTGAGCAGGCGACTCGAGACATGGCAGAGAGCACAGTGGTGGAGCAGGCAAGACAATCGATGTGTATACCAAAGGCTATTGAAAAAGGATTTTCATTTGCCGGAAGGGTGGAGAGGATTCTGGGTCAGAGTAACACCTCCCTATATAATCAATAACACTGTAAATTTACTCCAACTGACCAAAGACTGGTCAATATCAACACACGTAGATGGAATATTGTGAAGAAGCTATTGAGGGAAAATATTAACTTCACCAATAGGTGAGTAAGGAAGCAATTCCTTTTGGTTTAGGTACCCTCACACACCCTAGTGGTGTCATGCTTCATCATCGGGTCACCCCGACGCCTAGAAGTCGGGGTGGGCTCAACCACAGTGTTGGGAGCTCTTTGAAGATGTTGTAGACCAGGGGGGCTAGAAAATTAAAAAACCTCAGACAGATCCCCAGTATCCCTTTATTATCGGGTCTGTCTGGGATACTAACATTATTTAAATTGGGGTCTCTATAGGATTGTTATGGTCCTATGACCCTAGTGCCAACATGTTTCAGTCCGTATGTGGCCATGAAGGTCCAGGACTTTCTTCAGGGCAAACAGAAGGCCACCCTGGATAACAGAGGAAGGAATTCCCTAACCTGTTTTTCGTAGCAAGGGCAGAGTAGCTGCTCCTTGTATGAGCGACTGATTAATTAATCTGTCATGCTTCGTATTCCATCTGCAAAAGAGAACAAAGAAAACAACAACAAGCAACTTATACTTGTGGGTTTTCACAGTGATCGTTCCCATATTCGTGTTTAGGATGAATAACACCTACATGTGCCAGGTGATCATAAGGCAAAGTGGTGTACAACTATATCCAAACATGTGCCACTCATAACTGTATCTGTACACAATTAATCGGCCTGACAGATATATTGTGCGGTGGCGAATTTGCTCGCATCCTAACTGAATCTTCATGCCAGTTAGTGTTCTCTATCAATGTAAAAACTCTCCTAGGTTCCACTCGCATTCAACACTCTCACCGTATCTGTGACTCAACATGGTACTCTCTTAACCATGCGTGATTATTAAAAAACACAATATGTGCAACTGCAGAAACATATCACACACATGCATTCTCTCTTACCCGAATTTCGAATGACATCCGTTTCTCAGGGGATCGTAGGGCTATTGGGGTAGCTCTGTAGTCAAACCTTATCGTGAGAGCCCCCGAGTATGAGAGAGAAAGGAAATTTGGAAAAAAACGTTTAAGGATGTGGGGATACTAAGTGAATAAATATCTCTCACTGTAGGGATGACAATCGCCCTTTTAATGTCCTTCTCTGCCTCCCCACTTACTTCGTCAAGAGTCCTGCCCTGTCTGTCCACCTACTTGGTCTCAATCCCTGGCGTTTCGCGCCTTGTATCGTTTAGACGGCAGGTTTATACTTCCGCGTTCAGTGTAAAGAGACGGGATTGGTCAACTATGCCACGTGATATATCACGTCAACATGTGATCCCGACTATGACGGTGAAGTGATTTAAAAAAAAGTATGTTACTTAATTGGCTTAATACAGATAGAGGCATCCACTTGTTCTAGTATTTTCGCTTTAATAGAGGTAACATCTCCGTTAGTTAATCCGGAGGGCATCGGTATACATGTTTATTCAGTCTAGCTGTAATTGGTTTAGCCGAACACGTGATCGGACAGATCGTCCAATCAGGCATCTCACCCACAGTAGTTCCAAGGCTGAGGAACGATGGGAAATGTAGTTTATCTGGTTAGGTCGTGATGTTTACAAAGGCTCTTTTTTCTATTTTAGACAATGTCCACGGTGGGTAGTGAACGGCTAAAGAACATCAGCGGTTATTTTCTGGGGGCACAGTGATTAAAGCCACTCGTAATTCAAGAGGATTGTACAATCCACCCGAAGGGTACAATTATTTTTCGTAATTATGGGATCTTGTCATATGGTCTATTATCCTATTCTGGGGCATTTAAAAAAAACAAAAAACTTTTGTGCCTTCAATATGGAACTGCCTACCACATTATATGGGGGAGGCCCCTGGTGATGTTATGACGCTTGTTCTTTACCAATTAGATAGGGGTTTGATATGAAGTGTACATCATTAACTAGTGGTCGTACCAGACAAACCTTGATGAAAAACTGAGAGCTCTACCTATTAAGTTGATTCCAGGGTATGGAATCGTTGAGACCCTTTTCATGGGTTTTCAGACGATAAACCCATCGTTGCTCTCTTTCCAAAAGTTTTCTTTGTTGGTTGCCTGTGCTTTTGATTTTCTCAAGTACAGTCCATTTTAAATCTGTGTCCTTATGATTCTTTTCGTTATAGTGTGCTGTTAGTTTAGTGGCTGTAATCGCTCTTCGTATGGTGCTCCTATGTTCGCTAATGCGGACTTTGACCTTACGACTAGTCATCCCAATATATATCATTTCACATGGGCATTTTATCATGTAAATTACCGATTCGGAATTACAATTGGTGTGTGACCTTTGCTCCCATGGTGACTGTAAGCCTAGTTCTAAGGTCTTGGTGTGTTCTGTAAATGGGCAGGCCACACACGAACTGCAGGGGTAATGTCCCATGACAGGTGGTGTTCCCCATAATGTCATCTGATTTGCACTTTTAGGTGTAAATGTGTTAGTGTGTACTAGGGCATCTTTTAAGCTGCAATTTTTTCTGAATGAAAACATGGGTTTTTCGAAAGATAGTCTGTTAGATGTTAATATGGACCATTTCTTATTTATTATTTTTTTCAGTTCGTTAGATGAAGAATTGTACGTAGTCACACATATCAACTGGTCCGGCTGGTCTCTTACATGTGTTTCTAAAAGAGCCTCTTGTGGAGTGTTACGTGCTCTTTTGTTAGCCCTTTCTACGATCTTAGTAGGGTACATCTTTTGTTTGAGTTTGTTTGTTAGAACCTTCCTCTGTTATCCAGGGTGGCCTTCTGTTTGCCCTGAAGAAAGTCCTGGACCTTCACGGCCACATACGGACTGAAACATGTTGGCACTAGGGTCATAGGACCATAACAATCCTATAGAGACCCCAATTTAAATAATTTTAGTATCCCAGACAGACCCGATAATAAAGGGATACTGGGGATCTGTCTGAGGTTTTTTAATTTTCTAGCCCCCCTGGTCTACAATATCTTCAAAGAGCTCCCAACACTGTGGTTGAGCCCACCCCGACTTCTAGGCGTCGGGGTGACCCGATGATGAAGCATGACACCACTAGGGTGTGTGAGTGTACCTAAACCAAAAGGAATTGCTTCCTTACTCACCTATTGGTGAAGTTAATATTTTCCCTCAATAGCTTCTTCACAATATTCCATCTACGTGTGTTGATATTGACCAGTCTTTGGTCAGTTGGAGTAAATTTACAGTGTTAAAGACAATCGATGCCCACGGATGGTCTCCCTCAGCAGCAAGTTGATCAGATCTTGCAGGCAATAACAGCCACGCACGAAGCGTTGCAAGCGGACATTGCGCAAGTCACGATGAGTCTGGGATTACTGAGGGCGGACCACAATAAGTTGGTAGACAAGGTGAAAACGGTGGAAACGTCCCTAGAAAGTTTGGAACCGACAACTGCGACGCTAACAATCAAAATGACGGAGGTACAGAATCGGTTGCGGGCACTATAACAGAGAGCGGAGGATGCAGAAGGGAGAAATCGGCGGAGTAACATACGCGTAGTGGGTCTGACGGAGGGGTCGAGGGAAAGGACATGCTGGGGTACTTGGAACATTGGTTGAAAGCTGAAGTGGCGGCGGAGGGTCTCACTCCCTTCTACACGCTGGGGAGGGCGCATAGAGTACCGGCGAGGCCGCTGGCACCGGGACGCCAACCCAGACCGGTGATTGCCAAGTTGCTGCATTATAAAGACAGAGACTGGCTGCTGGAACAGGCGCGCAAGAAGGGACCGTACAAAGTGGGCAACGCCTCTGTCACATTATTCCCGGATTACACGTGGGAAGTGCTGTGAAAGAGGGCATCCTATATGGCGGTCAAAAAGGCGCTACGAGCGGAGGGCCTGCAGTATGCCCTGATGTATCCGGCGAATTTAAAAATACAGGTCGATAATAAGTCTTACTTCCACAGCAGCCCGGAAGACGCTTGGGACTGGCTAGAGCGTTACAAAGCAGGCGTAGAGCAGCCAAGTCACGATGGACAGGGGACCCCATTACGACCTAAATCCAGACGAATCCCAAAGACTTCGAAACGGAGACCGGGTTCCCCCCGGCCCACACCGCGACAAGCGGCGACGGAATGATCGGCAGCACTGGAGGCAGCGGCGGCACTGTCCAGGACAGAGCTGGACCTGCGGAGCGACAACGGGGGCTCGAAGCCGGACACGGATGGATCGGGTTCGGTGACCTCGGGGGCGGACAGTGAGAGGCTGCCTCACGTGACGGCGAGACTGGCGGATGAGCTGGTGGACTTATGATCGGTCAACCCTGAACAATTGCAGTGGACTCCTGCTACACTGGTCTGTATATTGCTGGCTGGGGAGAGATGGACATGACTAAAGGTCGGGGTTCGGCGGGAGCGGGGCGAGCTGGGTCTCTTCGGACCTTTGTGCCTACCCCCAGTGTTATAGGGTGTTGTAGATTCCACGAGGATCTGAGCACTCTGGTTGAGTCATTGGTTTGGATGGGTGTTCAAGTTGGGGCATCTGTCCTGGGGAGGGGGTGTTGGGGTGTGTTTAGTTCTGTTCAAGAGTTTCAGAGGGGAACCAGTGTGCTCCAGGGAATGCGATAGATTGATGGGTATAGGCGATAAGGCAACGGCCTCTGCCCCGGCATACAAGTGCATAACCTGGAATGTACGGGGCCTCCACACCATGACTAGGCGCCATCAGGTGCATGCTTACCTGGTACGCAGGGGCGCGCATATGGCGCTGTTACAAGAGACGCACCTCACGAAGGCAGAAGGCAGGGTGCTTCAGCGTCGGTGGCGTGGTCAGGTATATTACACTACCTATTCCGCATATGCAAGAGGCACACTAGTGTGGATTAGGCCGGGAGTGCCATTTCAACTGCTACATAAGATGATTGACCCTGAGGGGCGCTATGTTCTACACCACATATGTCGATATACTGGCCCCCCGGCTGCAGGCGCTGTACAAACAGGCCTGGACAGCAGGAATGCTGCCGACCACAACGCGAGAGGCTATTATTATTCCTATTCTAAAATCAGGTAAAGACTCGGCCGAGCTGCCAGCGTACAGGCCGCTCTCAATGCTAACGGTAGATTATAAAATATTGAGTAAGATACTGGCGACGCGCCTGCTCCCATATATGACCTCCTTAGTTCATTGTGATCAGGGAGGATTTATCCCCAAACGGAATACGGCCGGCAATATTAGACGCCTCCTGCGTGTACTGGAGGAGCACCGAGACATCACGCCGGGAGCGGTAGTGCTGGCGATAGATATTGAGAAGGCCTTTGATAGCCTGGAATGGTCTTTCTTGCGCTATGTGATGGGGAAAATGGGACTAGGGGATGACTGTGAGATGGACCTGGATTCTCTATAATGGGGCCACGGCTAGAGTGCGAACGGGCGCAACAATTTCCCGAGCATACAACGTGGAGCGGGGGACTAGGCAGGGCTGCTCCCTCTCCCCGCTACTATTTGCGCTAGCAATAGAACCATTGGCTATGTTGGCGCGCAAGGGGGAGCAATATCGGGGCCTGGTGCTGCAGGAAAATGCGCACTACATCTCGTTGTATGCAGACGACCTCCTAATGTTTGTGGAGGACACTGGAGAGGAGTTAACAGCGGCAAAACACTTGTTGACAGAGTATGGGAATAGATCGGGGTTGCGGGTTAACTGGACAAAGACGTGTCTGTTTCCGGTGAGCCCGAACTTACCGGCGCAGACCCAGGTGCAAGGGATCAGATGGGAGGCACAGTGTCTGCCCTACTTGGGAGTCCACATTTACAATACGCTAGATGGCCTCCTGGATGGCAACATCGGTCGGGCAATCCGCGGAATTAAGGGGAGCATGGAGTTCTGGACTGCTTTGAAGATGTCGGTGGCAGGGAAGGTGGCCTTGCTCAAAATGATAGTATTGCCGAGACTGTTATATTTTTTCAGGACTCTCCCTGTATGGATACCTGGGGTGATGTTCAGGCAGTTGAAAAAGATGGTGGGAGCCTTTTTGTGGGGGGCCGGCAGGAGGAGGGTTGCACTAGACACAATGATGCGCCCAGGGCAGCGGGGGGTTGGGCAGTGCCGGACTTTGAACGGTACTATCTGGCAGCCCAGCTCCAATGACTCATGCAAGCGGTGGCAGCGATGTTTAGAGGGCCCAACCCGGGACATAATTGCTGGGTGCCGCGGCATGTGCTATCTTATATCCTGATGGGGCAACGGCTGCGTAGAGATACTATCACAAATGAGGAGAGAACAATGCAACGTTGTTGGATTCGGAGTAACAAAAAGCATGGAGTGGAGTGCCCCTACGCGCCTGAAGTCCCGATAGGGGCGTGCACAGCATTACCCCATGGGGGAGATTGGTCCGCACTGGGGACTTGGGAGGAGCAGGGACTCTTTATGATGGGGGACCTCTATGACGATGGTGTCTTATTACCGTTCTCGGGCCTACAAGATAGGTTTGAGCTGCCCCGGGGACACTACTTATTGCATGCGGCGCTAGTAGCGGCGATCCAACGGAGATGGAAGATGGGGTTATCGGAACCGAAGACGTCGTTGATCTGCCAATATGTAGTTATGGCGGCTGGTACTTTCAAGGCAGTCACGTGCCTTAATAGGCGAATGGAACAAGAAGGAAGGCAGCCGTTAGATCGCCTAAAGGAGCAGTGGGAACAGGACTTGGGGAGGGACATCCCGGACACCACTTAGCCTAAGCTGTTAGAGAGGGCATGGAAGGGCACGAGGAACGCTAGGTTCCACCTAATACAGTTTTATGTGCTGCATAGGGCATATATGACACCGAAGCACATTAAGCGGATTTTTGGGGTCGATAAGGCTGACTGCCCTAGCTGTGGAATGGAAGAGGCAGACTTTCAACATATGATGTGGTCCTGCACGAACCTGACTGCATATTGGGAGGAGGTAATAACGGCGTTGGAGCTGGCAACAGAGAGAACACTTAATCAAGACATGGCGGTGAGCTTGTTGCATTGGTTTCCACGCACAAAACGCAATAAAGTGACAAGAAAATTTATAGATTTAGGTCTGATAATAGCCAAAAGAGTTAACCAGCCACTGGAAGCATAGCCAGGGGCCTAGACCGCAAAGATGGAAACACGAATTCCTTAAGTGGGCGGCGAGTGAGAGTGTGATCAAACTACGGCTGGCGCATAGGTATCAGAAAGAGACGATGTTGGAGGGGGCGCGAGCTTGGGAAGCGCTAATTGAGGCACTGCGTAGAGCTGACGGAAGCCAGGAAGATGACCTGGCCCACTGCTAGACCACAGGGCGCTGAGAGTGTGGAGGGAACGGTGGGAACTGAAAACGCAGTAGAAGGGGAGGGCACGGGGTAACATGGGGATAGGGGCCGGGTAATAGTAACGGCACAATGTAGGCATACACCTATAAGTCAAGACACATTGAGATTGGAAACTGTTGGGGGAGCACACTGGGGGAGGGATGGGGGGGCTAGTAGTTTGGTTGGTGGGGAAAGTTGAGGGTAATAGATATCGGAATGTGGAGACTGTTAGCAGTCAGTGAGAGACAGGGCACAGGAACTCGGATAATAACATAAACTCTTATGGATATGTCGCATAATAATATTGTATGTGAGCTAAGAAGAGCAATGTGTTACTGTGAATTGCATGTACCAAATGTGGAGAGGCTGAAGTTATGAAGGAATTTGCAAATAATAAAAAATGTTACTAAAAAAAAAAAAAAATCGGTCTACCTTTAGCACACACAGCAGTTCCTGGTGGATGTCCAACTCTTTGTGGGGTATGTTGGTGCGAAGAAGGATCTGGCGGTGCAGAAGCGCACCAGCTCTAGATGGTTCAGACTTTCCATCAAAATCTGCTATGCACTGGCCAAGAAGCAACCTCCTGATAGGTTGCAAACTCATTCCACCAAAGCTAAAGCTGCGACCACTGCATTACCTCACGAAGTGCTGGTCCTGGATGTGGAAGGCTGTCAGGATATGGTATACACCTATTGGTGATACTACCTGCACTGAGTCCAGGCAACCTTTATTGATAGTAGAAGTGGTCCCTGATAACCAAAGCTCTCAAGGGGTAGCTATAGAGAGCAGCTAAGGCTTATTTAGGAGGGTGTAAAGCAGGTACATTTACCACTCGACCAGTGTTAGAAATATACTGTAGTAATCTGATAGAGACATTTAGCCGCAGATTCCTTACCTTTGAACTTCCAGGCGTCAGACTGGATCCGGAAGATTTCACAGCAGTACCCCTGCACGCCAGTAGGTGGTGTCGGTCGACTTCACATGACGCCGTCGGCGTCGTGTTCATCTTCGTCGAGACATCCGCGTCGTCAATATAACCGCCACTCCGGCCCACTGACATCAGTTCTTTTCTTTCTGTGCTAGCCAGCGCCGATCCATTGAAGAGAGACCTACCCCCTGTCATTTTTTGACACTTTGCATGACTTTTGTTCACTCCATTGGTGTGTTTTAGGAATGTCAAGTAAGGAGACTTTTAGGCTCAAGCCGTGCGGCGTCTGTCACAGCGCCATGTTGGTTACGGACCCTCATCTGGTTTGTCTGTGGTGCCTGGAGCGCGACCAGGACTTTAAGTTGTGTTCCGACTGCTGGGCTATGGTGCCAAAGGCTTTGAGGGAGCAGTCCCTAAAGTTTCTCGCAGCCTGGCATCTGGCGCCACGGAGGTCACCTCACTGGTCTCAGTCAAGAGGAAGGTCCGAGCACCTGCCCGGTGATTCTAAGTCCTCTTCGTCGAAGTCAGATAAGAGGCACCACAAAAAGCACAAGAAGTCTTGTAACTCAGTGGAGGACCCTCGGCGCTCGAGGCCTCGCTCCACGGAGCGGGTACCTGGGTTTGATCTGTGTTTCCCTCCTTTCTTGGGCCAGGAGTGACCCCCGCCCAATGTAAAGAATTTTATGATGCCATGTGCGTTGTATTTGGGCGGCCTGACCCTGCTGGCGCGCCTTCAGGTCCCTCAGACACAGAAGACGGAGGGGCCCTTGTGGTTCCCCTGCCGGCGGCTCTGGCCCCGTCTCCACGGCCTCCAAGTGAACCCCTTTCCGTGTCCGGACTGACGCCGGCGCCTAGGTCCCCTGTGTCGCTGGTATCCACCGGCGGCGCCTCCCCGATCCTCATTCCTGACGACACAGAGCCAGTCGGGCATCCTCCAGCGCTGAGATCAGAGCCGTACGGCTCCCTGCTTCTCTTTGCCCTATTCTGAAGGGTTAGGGATGGAGGAAGAGGATTGGAAGGGGGAGCAGGATCCCTTAGAAATCCTGCAACAGCAAGTCCTGGATTGGTAGGAGGAATTGGGTGAGGCCAGTGGTCTGGACACCCTCCCAGATGCTGGCATGCTTTCCCCTTCTGCCCTGGCTACAGAGGAGGGAGCATATTTTGCCATGGTGGTGCGTAGGGCTGCGGAGGTCCTCAAACTGCTAATTCCTACAGTGGCAGTCAATACAAACGCCTTGACAGAGGTCCTGCAGCCTGGGGTCTCAAGTTTGGAGCCCCTACTGCCTTTCAATGAGGCCTTGACAGACGTCCTTCTGGGGACATGGTCCAAACCCAGCACAGGGGCTCCTGTGAGTAGGACGATCGCCCGCTACCATCACTGCGCACAGGGGGACCTACTTTAACTCACCACCCACCCCCCAAAGCTTGGTGGTCCAACTTCCACGTTCCGAGGCACATTCCGTTCCACACCCCCGACAGGGAATCCAAGTGCTGGAAATCTTCAGGAAGAATTTTTTTTTCTTCTGCTTGTCTAGTGCTTCGGTCGGTGAACACTGCATTCCTCTTGGTCCGTTACTCCCATTCTATATGCAAATACAGTAGCACAGGTGCTGCCCAGAGTCTCTGAGGAGGACCAGGCTCTACTCTCCCAAGCTATATCAGATGGGAGGGACGCAGCTAAGTTTCCCATCAGATGTAGCTTGGACACGACGGGCTCGCTAGGTAGAGCGATTTCCACAACGGTGGCAGTTCGTCACCACGCCTGGCTGAGAACATCTGATTTTTTGGGGGATGTTCGAGCTAAGCTCATGGACATACCATTGAATGGCTTCTGTCTCTTCAGAGACAAGGGAGATGCTGCCCATGAGCATTTTAAAGACTCGCGGGCCACGGGCAATTCTTTGGGTCTCACTACTGCCCCTAGGGCTATATCAACTTTTCGCTCCTTTTGTGGCTACAGAAGGGGCTACCAGCCGCACCAACCCTATCCCGGCCAGAGGGCCCCACAAGTTCAGCAACCCCTGCGGGGCCCTGGGCGCGTCTCACCCCCGCTGCGTGGGTCTGGGAACCAGAAGTTGAGCCAAGCCACCATCCTCTCCTCTGCCCCGATCCCCCAGGATCACTTTCGGCCAGTTGGTGGTAGAATACGCCATCAACTCTCCCCCTGGCAAAACATGAGATCAGGCAGGTGGGTGCTGCAAATAGTCTGAAGGGGCTACTCCCTCCCCTTCCAGACTACTCCTCCTTCTATGCCTCAAGCATACGATCGACTGACGGAGGATCACCTTGGCTTGCTCTGCTAGGAAATCAATGCTCTCCTGGCCAAGGGAGCTATAGAGAGGGTCCCCGGGCCAAAAGTAGGTAGTGGTTGCTATTCCCGCTACTTTTTGGTCCCCAAGGAGGAGGGAGGCCTTCATCTTAACCTAGATCTCAGAACCTTCAATTTCTTCCTCAAAAAAGAGAAATTTAAGATGCTCACCCTTGCTCATGTCCTGTCTGCCTTGGACCCAGGAGACTGGATGGTAGTGCTGGACTTGCAGGATGCCTACTTCTATATCCCCATCCTGCCTGCCCACCGTCCTTACCTGCGGTTCAAGGTGGACCCGAGCACTTTCAGTTTACGGTGCTCCCCCTTGGCCTCCCCAGTGCCCCTCAGGTGTTTACAAAGGTGACGGCGGTGGTCGCAGTTTATCTGTGGGGATCTGGGGTTCCAGTCTTCCCCAATCTCAACGACTGGTTCTAAAAGGCGGGCTCGTCCCAAACAGTTGTCTCCCACCTCCAGATGACGGTGAACCTCTTGCATTCCCTTGGGTTCACTATCACCGTGGCAAAGTCATACCTGACTCCCTCTCAGTCACTTCCCGCCATTGGCGCAGTGCTGGACACTGTGCAGTTTCGAGCCTATCCTCCTGAACGGCGAGTCCAGGATATTCAGGCTATGATAACTATGTTTCACCCTCTATCCTGCATTGCGGCGAGACTGACTGAGGCTGTTGGGCCTCATAGCCTCCTGCATCCTGTTAGTGACCCATGCACGGTGGCACATGCGGGATCCTCAATGGGACCTGAAATTCCAATGGGCACAGCATCGAGGAACTCTCACCGACCTGGTTAAAATTTCAGAGGGCACTGCAAAAGATCTGCAGTGTTGGCTGACAGACCGCGAGTGTTTCAACGGCAGTCCGCTCTCCCTTCCCCACCCAGATCTCACAATAGTGACGGACACGTCCCTTCTCGGCTGGAGTGGCAATCTGGGGTAGGTAGAGATCAGATGACTCTGGTCTCCGGTGGAAGCCAAGCTCCATATCAACCTGCTGGAGCTTTGGGCGATCCGACTGGCTCTAAAAGCCTTTTTGCCGTCAATAAAGGGAAGTCTTGTTCAAGTGTTTACAGACAACACTACACCATGTGGTACTGCAGCAAACAGGGCGCAGTGGGGCAGTTAACCCTTTGTCAAGAAGCCCTGCGTCTCTGGACTTGGCTGGAACATCAGGGCATTTCTCTGGTAGTTCAACACCTAGCCGGTTCTCTGAAAGCCGGGGAGGACAGGCTCAGACAAAGGTGCCTTGCGGATCATGAATGGCGTCTCCATCCGGAGGTGGTACAAGGTCTCTTTCAGCGGTGTGGAGAGCCTTCGTTAGATCTGTTCGCCTCCAAAGAGAACAAGCAATGTCAGCTGTTTTGCACGTTGTAGTTTCCAAGGCGGCACTCGCTCAGTGATGCTTTTTGTTGTGAGTGGAGCTCAGGCCTCCTACACGCCTTCCCGCCCATACCACTTCTGCCCAGAGTGCTCAAGAAGATCAGCAGCGACAGGGCACAAGTTATTCTTGTGGCTCTGGACTGGCCACGGAGAGTTTGGTATCCCAAGCTTCTAGATATGAGCATCGATCCTTCGGTACGGCTGTCTCTTCGGGAGGCTCTTCTGTTGCAGCAGCAGGGGAGGGTCCTCTACCCAAACCTGTCCACGTTCCACCTCCTTGCGTGGAGATTGAGCAGCAACAGTTGACAGCTTTTGACCTTCCTCCTGAAGTCTATGAGGTTATCTCAGCAGCCAGGTGTCCCTCTACAAAGTCAATATACACTTGCCGATGGGGCAAGTTTTGTAAATTTTGTACAGACCGGTCTGTTGACCCTTTATCTGCTCCCTTATCTGAAGTCCTTCTCTTCATACTTTGTTTGGCCCAGCAGGGTCTGCTCTGGGCACTCTGAAGGGCTATCTTTTTGCCTTCGGCTGCCTGATCAGACATCCTTGTTCAAATCTCCTATAGTGCAGAGATTTGTGAAGTGGCTAACTCATTTGTTTCCCCCTTCACCTTTCATCATGCCACAGAGGGACCTTAATTTGGTGCTAACCTTTTTGATGTGTGCACGGGTTTGAGCCGCTGCATAGCTGCCCCTCGGTTGCTCACTATCAAGACAGCTTTTTTGGTGGCAATACCCTCTGCTAGGATAGTCCGCAAACTACAGGCGCTATCCTCCAAGCCCCCTTACCTGATGACCTTTCCAGATAAGATAGTACTCTGGACTAGGACATAATTTCATCCTAAATTGGTAACACCATTCCATCTGGGGCAGTTGTTACCCTGCCCACCTTCTATGCACCTCCGCATCTCTCTAAGGAAGTGGCACATCTGGACCCAAAAAGAGCGTTATCGTTCTACCTTGATCAAACCAAAAAGTTCTGGGTAAATGACCAATTCTTTATAGGGTACATGGGTGCAAAGAGAGCCTGTGCTGTCCAGAACAGAACTATATCCCGATGGGTTATCCTCTGTATTAAAATGTGTTACCCCTTAGAGAAGGAGGATCCCCCTGAAGGTCTTCGGCCCCTTTACACCAGGGCAAAAGCTGCCACCACAGCTCTCCAGCATGGTTTCAGTTTCAGATAAATGCCAAGCTGCCACGTGGGCATCTCTGCACACGTTTGCCAGACACGACTACCTGGATTCCCAGGTTTGCAGGGAGGGCCTCTTTGGTTGCTCTGTTTTACAGGATTATCTGGTCTGAACCGTTCCACAGACCCTCCTCCGGGGGTGGTTTTGCTTGGGTATCTGTTCAAAGGCAAGGAATCTGCGCTAAAGGTCTCTATCAGATGGACAAGGTACTTACCTCCGGTAACGCCTTATCTGGTAGAGACATGATCTAGCTGCAGGTTCCTTACCGACCCACCCATCCTCCCCCGCAAAATTGGGTTTTAAGTGTCAGGGATGTCCCCTTCAGGACCCTAGCTGTTCGTTTTTTAACACACCATGGTCAGTCACTTTATGGCTTCGCGCTTCTGGTGTTGAAAGTTGTGAAACGTACTGACGACAGCGGACCAGAGTGGCAGTTATATTGACGACGCGGACATCACAACGACGGATAACATTGCTCCAACGACATAACGCTGAGGTGACCGAGGACACCTACCAGCATGCAGGGGGGGGGTACTGCTGCGAAAAATCTTCTGGATCCAGCCTGACACCTGGAAGTTCAAAGATAAGGAATCTGGGGCTAGATCATGTCTCTACCAGATAAGGCTCTACCGAAGGTAAGTAACTTGTCTGTTATTACACCCTAACACTAAAACTTCTTTGGTATATCTCCTACCCAGAGGTATCAATACACAATATAACTCAAAAACCAGTATGTAAGCACATAAAAACACATGGATCCCTTTTGGGCGAGGGGGGGGGTAATTTAACCATATAAGAAAATGGAATGCGAGGTGAGTACCAAACTAAGACTACCACCCAAGGATCGTTAGGACCGGGCAAGCACGGAACCCTTACAGGTAAGTGACTAGGAGACCCTTGGTACCTGTGTGCAGAGATGATACCCCAGATCAGTGTCCATAGAAGAACATGGGGCAGTCGTGGTTGGGGTTTAACTGATTCAGGACCCTTCCCAGAGGACCCCAAGGAAACCTGTTGGAACCAGGGAGGTTGGAGAGCACCCCTGCCCGTGAATACCCAGAGAAGCCGGAAACCTACACCAGGGAGCCCGTTTGCTTAGGTGTCAAAGGATGTCGGAACCTCCCATTGAAGTCAATGGGGAACCTCGGCTGCCCAGTTGCTACAGTGACCCGATGAGCAGGTAGGTGGAACCAAGGTGTGGACTCCAGACGAGGTGTACCTGTGACAAGAGCAGCCAGTCCAAGCCACCCGGATGTTGCCCCGGAGATGCAGGACACAACGCCAACTCCTCTCCGAGGTACTTCACTGTGGAACGGAGGCCTTGAAGATGCAGCTGTGGAGTTCAGGTGAAGCTGTTGGAGCACAGGAGCCATCTACGAGCTGTCCCATGCTGGTAGAAAAATTGCAGGAGGATCAGTGGCCGGCAGGACCACCAACAAGCCTTGGCAAATGCACCATACGTGTTGAAGTGGAAATTGCAGAATTGCAGACCAGCAAGGTCTGAAGGACTCATTCACGACAGGTAAATCAGAGTCGGCCCCCAGAGAGCAGGAGAGCCACTAGGAATCCCACAGGAAACCTCTGGCAGCAGACGCAGGGAGACCTCGGCCGCACACAGAAGATGGAGTCGCAGGAGATGCCGTGAGGACTTGACTTTTGGAGCTGTGTGATGCTTGAGGCTGGGAAGTCTTGGAGCTCGAAGATCTTGGGATTGGAGAGTCAACAAGCCTTGGCAACTGCAGACAGATGAGGCAGCTTCATGAGGGATTACAGCCTTCAAAGTTGCAAGGAAGACTGGTCAGGCCTCTGGAGAACCGCCAAACCACAACATGTGTTGCAGAGACTGGAAGTTACCGTGGGATAGCAGGATCCGCAAGCTGGTCATAGTCTATGAGGTGCCTGCGGTTGCAGGGGAGTGACTCTTTCACCCCAAGGGAGACTCCTTCTTGCTTGGAGCACTCATAGTCTTTGTGACTGGAGGGTACGCAACCATGGATGTTGCAGGAATGTTGCAAAGCACAGAGACTACCAGGAGCAGTCTTGTCTTGAGTCTGGCAGAGCCCAACAGCAGAGTTCAGTGTCCAGAAGCAGAAGAGTCTTGTGGAGGATCCTGGAGACAGGTCTTGCAGAGAAATCCTTGTTCCAGACTAATCTAAGGACCCACCCTCAGGGAAGCCCTTAAGTAACCCAGAAGGAGGTTGGACACTTCTGCAGTGACCCACCTATTGGGGGGTGGGGTCAGGGACACTACTCTGATGTTCTCACCAGTCAGATGCTCCCAGGGGCCTCTGCCCAACTTAGATTCAAGATGTCCAAATCAACCGGCTACCTGGTGGAGCTCTGGGTAGCTTCCCAGGAAAAGAGCTGGTCACTTCACTGTCGTTTGTGTAGTTTCACGCCATAGCTGTAGCCTAGGGTTCCTACACTGGAGCAAACTGGTTTATGCAAGGAGAGCACCATATGTGCCCTTCAAAGCAGTCTGTTTGGGGCCCGGAGGCACACCCACCCTAGCCCAGAGACATATATTTCTAAAGGAGAGTGGGTTACATCTCTCCTCTACAGGAAATCCATTTTTCTGCTTCTTTGCCCAAGTTAAGTTGACCTGCAGGAGGGCAGAACAGTGTCTGGGGTCAGTAGACCCTGCAAGGCTACTCAGCTAGACGGGGGGGGGCCCTCTAAGGAGACCCCAGGACATGGTATCATGCAACATACACTAGGATCAGTGTAGTGGCATGATTCCTACATATTTGATACCAAACATGACCAGGTTCGGGGAAACCATTATGTAGCAGGTCAGCTTGTCTTTGCCAGTGTCCACTAAATACCTTAAAATGGCTTCCCCGCACTTAAAAAGCCCATAGAATGTAGTCTAGGGTTTGTAGGGGTGCCTCTGCTCAGGCAGGGACAACCTCAAACTTAAAACCATGCACCCTGCCCTTAGACTCAAGGGCCTACCTTAGAGGTGTTCATACTTCCCTCAAGCCAGGAAGAGCCATCTGTGGCAGGGGAGTTTCAAAGGCCTTGCAGCCTTTGTAATGCGACCCCCAGCCTCTCCTGCTATTAGGAGCAGGCCCCCTTCCATTCTCCCCTCCTTTTTGGCAGGAAGACAGGCAGGAAAAATTAGCCAGCCCAGTAGGTGTGCCCACCTCTGCCAACCCCACCCCTCAGGTGGGGGAGGCGAAGTGAGGCCCACATTCCTCATTGCCCACCATCATGCAGATGGCAGGCACTGCCCAATCAGGATTTGGGATTGAGCACACCAAGGGTGTAGTCACCATAAGGTTAGTAGTCCATTGGCTACTGACCTCGAGATCCCTAAACCGCCCCTAAATACAGTATTTAGGGGGCAGCCCTGAACCAAGAACTCAGACAAGAAACCAGAAGAAGTACCAAACAGCCGTGCCGAAGCTAACAAGAGGAGGATGCTGACTGACTCGGCCCCAGCCCTACTGCCCTGTCCCCACCTTGAACGAACCTGCATAACCGAAACGTGTGTGCCCTGCAGCCAGCAGCAGCCTCAAGAAACCGGTGGACCTGCCCTGCCCTGCCTTCAAAAGAAAAGACTGTCTTCCATGAACACCGGATTTGTTCACCAACAGACTCCAGGTCCAGCAAAGTCTGCGAGTCTGCACCCGACGCCTATGGCCTGACTTCGAGTAGCCCAATACCAAGAGGAGGTCTCCCTGGCGATCCTGACCCGAGATCCGGTGAACCCTTACCTGCCTCCATCCGACGCCTGCAGCCTCAAACTGGAAGGTCCCCCAACGGCGATCAGGAGCAGGTAAGAAGATCCGACCCTAAAAGGCACCCCTGCCCCCGATGCCCCATGGCCTTCGGTGCCCCAAGACATCTAGCCGCAGATTCCTTAACTTAGAATATCCCCAGGCGTCAGACTGGATCCGGAAAACTTTTTGCAGCAGCGCCTCTGCGCGCCGGGGGACGGCGCCATGCGACCTCGCCCTGACGTTGTCCATGGACGTGACGTCAGCTAGGTCATATAAGTCCCTCCCGGCGCGCTGATGTCAGTTTCCTTCTTTTCCACGTACAACGCGGATCCGGAGTAAACGGTTCCTCTGGCCTGTTTTCAGGCCCTTTTCTGACGCTTCGCATCTGGAACAGTGTGCGATGCCTTCAGGCTTTAAAATGTTGTACCTCCTGTTCGCAGCAAATGTCCACGACGGACCCACACTTTCTGTATGTGGTGTCTAGGCGAACACCATGACTCGTCGGACTGCGACGCCTGCCAACACCTCAAGCCGAAGTCCCAGCGTGAGCGCAGGATGAAGCTGCTTTCAGCTCGTCTGTCCCTGTCGGAGTCGCCTCCGGCCTCCTCATCTGCGACAGGCCCCTCTGGCAGTGGGTTCCATGTGGGGCGTCGGCCGGCGTCTGGTTCCCAGGTGCGTCATTCACCTCACTCGGGTAAGTCACGGCGCATGTCGCCGAGGTCCTCGACCTCACTTCCTTCTGTTGTTGAGGGCACTGGTTCCCGGAATCCTCCGGACGTGTGCCCCTGGGAGTTGCCCATTCCTTATCCGCCTTATCCTGGCGTGGGGGCAACTTGGGCCCAAATGGAGGTCCACGCAGTGGCCCTGCACGCCTCCCTTGGGTCCCCTCCTCTCCCTGGGGTGTCCTCGGAGCCTCCGCTATGTGCGGGGTCTCCCACCGACACGCTGGCGAGTTCGCCCCTGGCGCCAACTGTGCCCTTTGCCTCTAGGGATGATGGGGTCCCCCTGTTCGACCCATAGCACCCCTGCCGTGCCGCATAGCCCAGTGGGGCTCCCTGTGGCATCGCAGGTGGTTGGTGGGCCTCCTTGTGTGGTGAGAGTGGCAGTTGGAGAGAGTGGGCTGAGCAGCAAAGATGCTGCTCCTGGTGGGACCTGCAATATACTTCTACTGAACCAACCAATAAACCTTCTACTTGCGATATACTTCCTGGCTACCTTTTGTCATCATTAGATCCAACCTAGCATCTTTGCAACACTGGTGCTCGCAGCTTGGCTCCTAGCACACCTGGCATTCCAGACAGGTGGCTGCCTTCTCGGAGGCCGAGCTCGGCCTCCGGTGCCGGTTCGGCGCCGAGGCCTTGCCTCCCCGGCTCCGGAGGCCGGAACCCTGCCGGAACGGCGACGAAGCCTTGCCCCCCCGGGTCCCGCACCATCCCTTGCTTCGCGCTCGGAGCCGGTTGTGGTCGAGGCAGGGTCGGCGCCGCTACGGCGCCGTAGACTTGCGTCCCTGGCTCCGACTTCATTCCTTCCTTTGTAGTCGGAGGCTGTTGGGGTTGCAGTTGAGTCGGCGCGGGTCCGTAAGCTTGCCTCCCCTGCTCTGACGCAGTCCCCTTCTTCTTCGGAAGCGGAACTTGTTGAGGTCGAGTCAGTGCCGGACGGGGCCGAGTCGGAGCCGGACGGGTTCGAGACGGCACCGGATGGGGCAGGGTCGGTGCTGGACGACGTCACCCAGGCGCCGCCCTAACGCAGGATTATTGACTCCTCTCCGGAGGTTTCCAGGGGAAGTTCAGCATCGTCTCAACGACCGGCAATGGCGGGTCTATCCCTGCCTCTTCCACCCTTGGAATTTGTGGCCCCGGCAGACCCCCGCTGTGAGAAAGTGCCATCTTTCTTGCATGGTATGCCCCCACTTTTTGCTAAATTGCTGAATGTACTTCGATTGAGTGTACCCTGGGTTCCTGCCAATCAGGTGCCCAGGGCCTATGTTCCTTCCTTAAACCACACAAACTCCCAATTGGCAAACCCTAGCCACATGTCAGCCCCTAGTAAATGGTACCCTAGGTACCCAGGGCCTTGTGGCCAGGGAAGGCCTCTAAGGGCTGCAGCACTCATTGTGCCACCCTCAGAGGCCCTGTACCCTTACACACACACTGCCCTTGCAGGCTGAGTGTCTGGGTGCAGGACAAAACAAAGAGTCGACATGGCACACATCACTGTGTACCATGCCCATCACCTACACTGCCAAGGCATATGTCAGCCACCCCTCTAGCTGGGTGCATTACGCCTATGGTATGGGCACAGGAGCAGGAGCCCTGTGCCCCTACAGTACCCGGGTCCATTCCTGGGCACTGTAAGTGCAGTGCTGTCATTTAAGAATACATGGTGCTGAGAGCTTGTCAAACACGAGCTCCACAGCACCATATTGGCAACACTGAAGCCTGGGAAGTTTGGTATCAAACTTCTCAGCACATTGAACCCACACTGATGCCAGTGTGGGATTTAATGTACTAAGCACCCCAGAGGGCATCTTAGAGATGCCCCCTTACAGCTAACTTACAATCCATGTCTGCTCTGAGGCTGCCCAGGCTGCCACACAGCAGACACGTTGCTGGACCCCTGGGTGGGAGAGCCCCTGCTCTCCCGGGCCTGCAACAATGCACATCCTGGGTGAGGTGAGAAATCTCCTCCCCCAGGATGAGCAAAGGGAAGCTTCAAAGGCATGCCGCCATTTGGAGTTTCCCCAGGCCCCTGCAACCCCCCACTCTGGCGGGAAGCTTGGCCGGAAACCCCATACAAGGACAGGGGATGTGCCAGCCTGCCCACCCCACCCCTCAGGTGGGGGAGGCGAGGTGAAGCACATCTCCGGGCTCTCGCCATCTTGAAGATGGGAGGCCCTACCCTATCAGGATTAGGCTACTGCCCCCCTCCCACAGGAGAGGGGCAGGATAGGGGGTGTACCCACCCCAGGACAAGGACCCATTGGTCCCTGCCCTTCACCTACCTGTAATACCCCTAAATCTAGTATTTAGGGGCACCCTGAACCTTCCTTCCCCAGATTCCAGATTCAAAACTACGAAGAGCAAGAAGAAAGAAGACCTGCCCTGCAGCTGCTGAAAAGAGGAAGACACCAACTGCTTTGGCCCCAGCCCTACCGGCCTGTCGACTCTCTAACCTGCACCAGCGCGGCATCTCTCGTGGCCAGCAACCTCACCAACCCCGGAGGACCTGGCTACCTTTTGGCTCTAAGCCCCTGGGACTCCCATGAGTAGAGGCTCTACTCAAGAAACCTATTTTTAACCCCTGGCAGCAGCCCGGGACCGCGGACCCAACACACTCTGCACCAGCCAAGCCTGGCCAGTGCCGGAGTGGACAAAGACCCTGAGGACGACCCCACGGCGACTGTGACCCCGAGTCCGGCACCCAAGGACCCCCCTCGACATCCCGGAAGAAGCCTGCAGCCTCAGAACCAAGTGCCACCCCAACCGCGATCAACCAGAGGGTAAGATTCCCGACGTCAAAAGGCACCCCTGCACCCGGCGCCCTGCGGCCCCCTGTGCCCAATCCCGGGGTACCCACCTAACCTACAACTACCCAACTTACCTCTCGAAGTGGTGGTGGCACCTGAAACATCCTCGTCCCCGAGCCTGCAGCCTTTTTCCAAACCGGAACATTCCCATTGATTTCCATTGAGCGAAGGCTCAAAAGCACCCTGCACCCAGCCGCCCGAGTGGCCCTGGCAGTGCCCTCTCTACACTAACCTACTTCCCCACTTGCCCTGAGTAAGTGACCAGGAGCCCAGCTCCCACAGCCGCGTGGCTTGCCAGACAGCAGCCACCAACCAAGGCCCCCCTATCCCTCATAGGATAACATTGGGCCTAACTCTCTCTGCACCCGGCCGTCCTGAAACCGCTGAGGGTGAACCAACTGTACCTACCTGACACTGGGGGACCCCTGAGTCCATGCCCGGAATTTCAACTCTGCCAGTCGAGTACTTACCCTTAAACCGCTAACTTCATTTTCCTCATAGGGTAACATTGACTGGCTTTTTCTTCAAAAATCTTCTAAGTGTGAACTTTTCAAAACTGCAAAAATTCACCAAAAATCAGCCAAGTGACAAAAACGAATTTACTCACCTGCTCCTAGGTGAGCTCCCAGTGCTGGATCTTGGTGCCCAGCCCTGACCCTGAAAAGTGTTCACAACTATACTTACCTCTAACTCATTTTTCTCCCATAGGAAACCATTGTCTGCTTTTCTGTGAAATTTCTTCTAAGTGTCTATTTTTGCAAATTTGAAATATTCTTTTAAAATCGTACCATTTCTGCAAACGAAATTACTTACCTGCTTTTGATAAGGACCCCAGTCCTGGGTCTAGGCACCCAGTCCTGGATTACTAAAGTAACGATAAAGTACTCTAC
Organism: Triturus cristatus; assembly: GCF_964204655.1. NCBI lineage: Eukaryota > Metazoa > Chordata > Amphibia > Caudata > Salamandridae > Triturus > Triturus cristatus. The sequence continues at coordinate 1,346,782,637 of NC_140589.1, forward strand.
CTGCAATGTGAATTTCTTGCCATAGAGATCCATTGAATGTTTTCTTTGAAATATTTTCTAAGTGCTAACTTTTGAAATAGCTAAATATTATTTAAAAATCATTACAGTTATTAAGTCGACTTTCATCACTTGATTCTGAATACTGACCCAAGGCTGGTTCTAGGAGCCAGACCTGGAATTCCAAAAGTAATCTGAAAAGTAATTTATTACAAATAACCTGAATTTACCATTGAGCTCAATGCATTGTTATGTTTAGGAAATAGGATTGTTTATTGCAACCAACTGTGACTGTTTACACAAATTTATTGCTTAAGACAAAAGTATTTATATTCAACCTCTCATTCTGAGAAAGTATATTTTTACCCCCTTTGTGGTTCTAAAAATAAAACAAGCATATATTTTATATATATAAACCATTGGCCTAGAGTTCAGTTATTGAGTGTGTGAAACCATTTGCTGACTGAGTGTGTACAATAAATGCTTTACACTGTCCTCTGGTACTGCCTTACTGCTCGACCAAGCTACCACTTTTGAGAGTAAGGTCATACCTAACTTTGACCTCTATCAGCCTCTGGGGGACTGTGGACTCTGTACACCCTGTACCTATTAGGGAACAGTATATACAGAGCCACTTTCTCACACCCGCCTCCTCTGGAGCCCCATCAGGACCCTCATTCGTCAATGGGGCTAGTCTTCTGGGCATTGGTCGCATCCTCAGTTCATTGGCCTACCTCCTTGGGGTGGGAGGCTTAGTTTACAGCCCTCACCCACAGATGAGTTGTTGTCCCCTCCTCGGAGGGCTACCGAGGCCGGTGTGGCGTTCCTTAGGGTTGTTTCCTTGGCTGCTCTTGTTCTTAGCATGCACCCTCCTTCGGTCCCCCTGCCAGTTGACCCTCTGCTGGATGTCCTGCACCACGGTTCAGGGACTGTAGAGCCGCTTCTACCTTCCAAAGCTTCTCTTTATGATGCCCTTTTGGGCACCTGGGCTCGACCAGCTTCCGATGATTCGGTGGCTCGTTCTATCTTGCACCGCCACCGTCCTGCTCCACATGATCCAGTTCGCTTATTTGTTCACCCAGATGTTCAGGTGTTTGTCCTGCAAACTGCTTTCCCTTCCTTGCCTCAGCTGTTGCTTCCTCCCTCCCGGGAGTCCAGATGGCTGGAGTCGTGGGGCCGTAACATTTTCGCCTCCACTAGCACAGCTCTTCGATCACTAAACACACTGTGTGTCTTGGCTTGGGCTACTTCTGCCCTCTGGGACTCTGCCAAGTCTCTTCTATTGGCCGCTTCTGAGGGTGCTAGTATTGACCTCCTTCCTCTTCTCCGTGATGGCCATGATTTGGTGGAATTTACAATCCGCTCGGCCTTGGATACTGCGGATTCCTTAGGCCGGGCTATGGCTGCTTCGGTGCCATGCTTGGTTGCGAGATGGCGTCTTTCTGGAGAATACCCGGAAACGCCTTGTTGATCTACCCTTTGATGGGGTCCTTTTGTTTGATGCCCATGCCAATTCGGCTGTTCGGCGCCTCCTTGCGGGGTTACGTCCTCCACCATAGGCCTGTATCTTAACGGTTTCTTGTTCCCATTATCTGGGTTGGTTGACCATTTATTTGATGTCCACTGGTTGCATTGGCGTCCACTAGTTGCACTACATGTTATTAGGCTGGCGGTAAGCCTGCTATGGCGGTGTTCCACAGACAGTTTGGGTTCTGGTATAGGGCTAGAGATGTTTCTACATCTCATACTCTTACGGGTATGGTGTCACGCAATTCTGGCAGTTTGGGAAGTCTTGTCTTTTGCTCTTTCGAGCCACTTGGGTTGCTCTCTGGCTGTTCCGCCACGACCTTCCCCATGGTCCGTCACTCTGTTGCCGGCACAGTGCTTCGGGCACTTTCTGTTGTTCTATCGCAGACCCACCTCCCCCTGGGGGCATGGCTGTGGTATCTATTCTAAATTAAGGAATCTGCCTCTTGATGTCTCTCTCAGATGTACGAGTTACTTACCTTCAGTAACGATGTATCTGGTAGAGATGTTGTTGAGCCGCAGATTTGTTTACGCCCACCCATCCTCCCCGTTCTGCGAGGACTTTGCCACCAGATGGGTTTCCCCACTTTGCCTCCTTTCAGTTGCCATTGGTCTTCTTTAAGGGTGCTCACATAGTTGTGACCTCTTTCAGAATTGCCATAGGCAGATGCCTCCCTCCAGGTGGCTTCTTTCCTGTAAACGGTGCCCTTTCTTTCACCGTCGTCAGGAGATTCTTCTTCTTCTTTTCCTGTTGCTCCCTCCCTCCCACCGTCTCCATTGAGTCAGGACCCTTGTCTCCACTATGGTCGCCTTCTTTGGAGTTTGCTGGGCTATGTTTCGGCCTTCCCTTGCTATAGGGGAATACCATTCTTTTCATACCTTCTACTTTCTCGCAGTAGACTGTTGTTCTTCTTGTGTTCCGTCCTTGTTGGTCGGCACGGTTCTATGTGGAAATGACAATCTATCTGGCCTGTTGCGATTTCTTCTCTTGTTACTCAGCCATTGGAGACGGTCCATGCTTCGCTTTGTGGAGTTTCTTCTCACAGCTTGCTCTGCCCTTACTTCTTCTTGTATATGTAGACAGTGTCTGCTACTGTCTTTTCTGATGGTGTTTCGCACCATCTGCCTTCTTTCTTTTATGAATTTTTCATCATTCGCACACCGTTCCCATACTTTCACAGTTTTGTTGGTGGCTCCGCGTTATCGCTGAAAAGTTTCTCCGAAGAAAACTGACGTCAGCGCGCCGGGAGGGACTTATATGACCTTGCTGACGTTACGTCCTTGGACAATGTCAGGGCGGGGTCGTGTGGCGTTCCCCCGGCACGCAGAGGTGCTGCTGCTAAAAGTTTTCCGGATCCAGTCTGACACGTGGGGATATTCTAAGTTAAGGAATCTGCAGCTAGAGAACGTCTCTACCAGATACATCGTTACCGAAGGTAAATAACGCGTACAACAGTGCCTAACCAACCCCCAGCATCCCAACTTACCTCTCCAAGTGGTAGTGGTACCCAGAAGACCTTCGTCCCCGAGCCTGCAGTGTGTTTGCAAACCAAGAGACTACCCATTGAATGCTACAGGGCTCCTGACGCCAAAACAGCACTCTGCACCCAGCCACCCCAGTGCCACTGAGGGTGCACCTTTTGTGCTGGCTTAAACCCCCATTTGCCCAGAGCTTAAGTCCAGGAGTTTTGCTCCCACAACCCAGTGGCCTGCTCATAAGCAGACACCAACCAGAGGCCTCCTATCCCCCATTGGATAACACAGGGTCTCAGCACTTTGCACCCAGCCACCCTAGTGCTGCTGAGGGTGTAACAAGAGTGCATCCTTGACCCTGGGGGACCCCTGAGTCTACCCCCAGAATACCAACTCCCACATCCGAATACTTAACTTAACATTGACTGTTTTTCTGTGAAAAGTTTCTCAATGTGGCGTTGGAAAATCTTGAAGCCCTTTAAAACTGTAACAAAAACGCTTTTACTTACCCGTTTACAGGAAATGTCCCAGTGCAGTATCCAGGTATACTGCACTGTGTAAGAAAAGTAATCTGTAAAGTAACCTGCTTGACATTGTACTAAAAAGCCAATACAAAGTATATGTACAGTATCTCAAAAGCATTGCATTTCTAGTAACTCTACTGTAATCAAATCTAAGCGCATATACAATTGCAATTTAAATGGTTTATAAACTGCATTACTACTGTAAAGTATTTATTGCTTACCTGTGCCAGCCTTGCTTGGTTCTAGAAAATAAAATAACTAAAAGAATATTTTTTATACAAAACCAATTGATCTGAAGTCGAGTCTTTGAGTGTGTGATATTATTTGCTGATTGAGTGTGTACAACAAATGCTTAACACTACCCTCTGATAAAGCCTTCCTGCTCAACCACATTACCACAAATAGAGAGTAAGGTGTTACCTATTTTAACCTCTGCCTACCTTTTTGGTTCCACGGGACTCTGTGCACACTATACTTCACTTTGGTATAGTATATATAGAGCCAGCTTCCTAAATTGGTGGCAGCGGTGGGATATACAACTTTGCATTTGTTGGACTAACTTGGTTACCACCTGATCACACAACAGAACTCCTAAATTGTCTTTAGAATTCTGATTTTTTTAATTGCCAAATGTTTCCAAATTACTAAGTCTTGTTAGGGACTTGGTTAAGTCCCTTTAGAATTTAGAAAAATAAAAAGTCACTTTAGTTAAGGATAAGAGGGGTTAGGTGTTTTTTAACAATGTCTCTTAACAAGAACGCAGCTGTTAGTGAAGTTAACCACAGTGGCATAGAGGACTAGGTAGAGGAGCTCGACCTCACCCCTTACCTCCATTTATCTTTCAAGGAGGTAAGGTCCCTATGCAAAATGAAAAATATAACCATGGGTTCCCATCCCACCAACCAAAAGCTCCAGGAGCTATTGGCTGGGTATGCTAAGGACAATCCCTCTGAGAGTGGTGAAAACCTCTCAGATGTGGAAGAAGATAGACTGGATGAGGAGATAAACCACCACCACCACCACCACTACTTCACAGGGAGGGAAGGGCCCCAGTTGCCCTGTATCCAAGAATAAACCTCTCAGTACCTAGAGTCCACAAAGGGTGGATCAGGTGCTACTGAGGGCATTAAGGACTGCCTCAATGAGGAGGACATCCTGCTAGCCAGGTTGACCAAACAATTAGACCTAGAGACCAGACTCCTGGCTCTAGAAAAAGAAAGAGCAGAGATGAGCCTAGGACCCATCAATGGTGGCAGCAATTTAAAAAATGTATGTTATGTTATGTTAATTGCACTATTAGAGCGTACGGTTACCCTGGGGTGTCCTGGCGCTACTAGGGAGCTGAAGGAGTATGCTACTGGGTAAAGAGCCATGTTTTCAACCCCTTCCTAAAGGGGAGGAGATCCGAGGCATTCCTTAGATAGAAGGGGAGAACGTTCCAGGCCTTTGAAGCGCAGGTGATAAAGCTCCTGCCTCCCCAATTGACTTTTTTAAATGAAGGGAACAGAGCTTGTTTTGCTCATACTGAGTGTAGCATTCTTCCTGGGACCTACCACTGAAATTTTCACCTCAGGTAATCAGGAACTACTCCATTGATAGCCTTAAAGACAGTACAAAGTGCTTTAAAGCGTACTCTTTGTTTGACCGGGAGCCAGTGGAGTTGCTTAAGTTCCTCCTTTACGGAAACAAATTTCAGAGTCCCTGACAGCAGTCTGGCTGCTTCATTCTGAGCAAGTTGAAGCCTATTGATATGTTGCTTTTGGGCATTCAGATATAGGTCATTACAGTAATCAAGGCGGGACATAATGAGGGCCGTGACCACTGTCTTGAGGCTGTTTTCAGTAAGGAAAAACGTGAATTTCCTTATGATTCTGAGTGCCAAAAAGCAGGCCGAGATCACCATACTTATTTGGTCACCCAGGGTAAGTTTATTGTCCACCTACACCCCCAGACTCTTAGCTTTTTTTGTGGGTGTGGGACAGGTTCCCAAATCTTCCGGCCACCAGTCAAGTTTCCACACGTGGATTGTTCTCAAATTTTATGAGCTCGGTTTTACTGGAGTTTAGTTTTAAATAGTTGGAGGATATCCATCCAGAGATGGCGACCATACAATCGTGGAAGCGTGCCCCTGTTTCCTTTTCAGCCTCCTCTGTCAGTGACAACACTATTTGAGTGTTGTCGGCGTATTAGGTGAGTTGGAAACCAAAGGACCTTATCACTCCTGCCAGGGGTGCCACATAAACATTGAAAAGCATCGGGCTGAGGGACGAGCCCTGTGGCACCCCACATGGGAGGGAAAATGGCTTTGACATATTACTGTCCAAATCCACAGTTTTCATTCTGTCAGATAGAAATGACTGCAGGAGTTTCCAGGCTAGTCCTTTTATTCCTGCATCGCCAGTCCATCAACACCTCATGATGGTCCGTGTCGAAGGCTGCGAACAGATCCAGCAGGATTAATATTGCATTGCCTCCCCTGTCCAGGGCCACCCTGATTTCTTCAGTGGATTTATTTAGGGCCAACTCTGTGCTGTGATCCGCTCTGAACCCCTATTTGGGTCGGGTCAAGTATCTTGTTAGATTGAAGAAATGCACTGAGTTGGATGTTCATGGCTTTTTCCATGACTTTGGCAGGGAGCGGAAGCCGTGAGATGGGCCTATAATAATTAGGATCCTTTGGGTCAAGGGTCTGTTTCTTCAACAAAGGAAGAATAGAGGCCTTCTTCTACCTCCTGGAAAATATGCCCGAGCTAAATATGGCATTCAACAGGTGTGTGAGTGCTGTCCCAATAACTTCTGGAATTTGTTTCATTACTGATGCTGGGCAAGGATCCATGGGGACCCCAGACCGAATAGAATTCAGAAGTTTAATCGTGTCTGGTATCTCAAGAGGTAGAAATTGTTCTAAAACCGGCAAAGGTCAGGGACTATCTAGTCTTTCCATGAGCGGCCGCACTTTTTCCCTTTTATCAGCTAGGGTAAACATGGAGAAAATTAGAGTTCCACTTTTTGTTTAAAAAAGTCGGCCAGTTTATCACAGAATTCAGGGCTGCTCGAGCTCTTGAGAACATTAGGAATGGCACGTTTTTTAAATTGTTTTAAAGAGTTCTTTCGAATTAGATTTGGCTAGTGCTATTTGCATCGTGAAAAGCTTTTTTTTGGTTTCCAGTAGTAACTGCTTGTAGTTGGTAATGCTATGTCTGTATGTTTCCTTGTCTGCACTTTTATAGCCTCTCCGCCAGGCCCATTCTAATCGCTTGCAGGCCACCTTTTTAATTCTTAATTCCTCAGAATACCAGGGCGCTGAGAGTTGAGCCCGTTTAGGGGTCCATTTTTTTAATGGGGCTAAAGTGTTACAAGTTGCGTCTAACCATAGTGTATAAGCTGATGTGGCCTCTTCCACTCCTAAGGGGAGGGGGCGCATTGAATTCCTCAGAGTTTCTCCTAATTTCTTGCTGTCCACATTTCTCCATGCTCTTGTTACAATCTCCTGTGGCTGTGCACTAGCTCGATAGCCCACGGGAGTCTTCAATTCAAATTGAATGGCACAATGGTTGGACCACAACAGAGGGAGAACTGTAGTACAGACTAGGTCTTGGTTATTGGAATAAATCCCATCCAGGGTGTGCCCTTTATCATGAGTCGAGACCTTAACCAACTGCTTAAGGTCTCCAGCATCCATAATTTGCTCCAGTCGGGAGGTATCTGGATCCGAAGGTACCTCCAGATGGAAATAAAAGTCACTAAACACCGTAAAGGAATCTAGACATAGCCCTTCCTCAAGCAAGGTGCCTAATTACTCCTGAAATCCGCATCTGGGGCCAGGCGGACGATAAAGCAGTATACTTTTAAAGGTGCTATGATGTACCGTATGGATACTGAATGCTAGGGCCTCACAGAAAGTATTGGAGGCATTATGAAAAGTAGGTTCCAACGAGTCATGGTAAATGACTGCCAGCCCCCACCCCCTTCTGTGTGGTCTGTCCAGCGTGTAGCAATGAAAACCTGGGGAAGTTGCTTTCACTAGGTCTGGTCCCGAGGTGTTATCTGCCCATGACTCGGTAATGAAGGCCAGTTTGATTTTATGTTCATCCAGTAATAGTGCACATTCTGTACTATGTTTAATTAATGATCTGGCATTTAGTAGGATGCATTTTAAGCGGCCTGCATCAGCTATATTTACCCTTTTAACTGGTCTGACACAAGGCCAGTTGCTGGGGAGTCTATAACATGGGGGAGGTGTAGCCGGCAGATAGGGCGAATACTTGCCGTGCCAATGTCTGCGGCCGTTAGGGGGATCAGAGGGCATCTTGGTGTTCCCCTTCCAGGATCCAACCTCAGTAGATCTTCGCTAGAATAAGTCATGATGTTTGAGGGTGAACGACCAGGGGGACTGGCCCTGAGCCCGGTCTGAGCACGGACGGGCGGAGACAGGCGTGTCTTGGGCACGCCCTTTGCGCATGTCCACTGCGCGTCCGTGTCAGCGCGCTTCTTAAATAGGCAGGAGTCCAACCACTAGACTGCTAACCGGCAAAATGGCTGCCCCTCCAGGTACTTCCACCTCCCTCCCTCCACCTTGTGCAAATGGGTCGGATTAGCAGCAAATTAAAAGCCCCACAACTGAAAGCAACTGATTAAAAAGATTAAAAGTTGTTAAAACGCAATAGTAGAAGAAGAAAGAGCCTATAATTACAAATTCCCCAAAAGGATTGTCCGTAAATTTGAGGATGAAATCACCAAGTTGTTCACAGCCTTTGAGAGGGCTTGTGAAACCAGAAAAGTAAAGAAAACTCAGTGGGGGGTACTCCTTTGGGAACTGTTCTCTGGTAAGTGCAGAGACAGACTTCTGACCCTCAGTGGGGCAGATGCTGGGTCTTATGACCTCATGAAGAGAACTCTGATTGAGGGATTTGGACTCACAACTGAGGATTATAGAATTAGACTTAGGGGGGTCTCAGAAAACCCAGAGTCAGTCCAGGGTGGAATTTATAGACTACTCAATGAAAACACTAGGTGGCTAGTTGACTGGAAGTAAAGTGCAAGACTGTGATGGCCTTTATAATTTGTTCATGAAAGAGCACATATTAGGTAATTACATTAATGAAAAGTTGCATCAGTACCTGGTCGACCGAGGTCCAATTTCTCCCCAAGAATTGGGAAAGAAGGCATACCACTGGGTGAAGGCATGGGTAACTAGGACGTCCAATGGGGGTGACCAAAAGAAAGAAGTTACAAAACATCCCCAGAGGAAAGACAGTGAACCTCTTAAGGATAAAAGTAAGGAGTCCCAGATAGCCCCCCAAACCCTGTGCAGGAAGGTGGGCCCAAAGACACCTTGCAAACTAAATCTGGGTACCAAGGTATGGTGTCACAACTGTCAAAAGACAGGACACCAAACCAAGGACCTTAGCTGTCCTAGAAATACAGCCCCTAGTGTAGCTCCAGGGGTTGCCAGTGTAGCTTTAGAGGGTGATTCCTCGGATGAGGAAGTCCTCCTAAACTTCAACTGGAAAATGGGCCCAAAAGGTGAGTTGGAGATTCCAGTGAGGAGTAGTCACTTCCAACACCTACTGGGGAATGGAATCCCAGCCATTGCCCTGATAGATACCTGTGTCAGTCACATTGTCATGCATGACCGGTTGGTTCTCTCAAACCAGTATGTCCCAGGGGAAACAAGAAGAGTAAGGGCTCTACCAGGGGATGTCACTGTTAGGCCTGAGGCTGCAGTGCCCCTAGAAATAGCTGGGTCCCTTAGTTGGAAAAAGGTGGTAGTCAATAAAGACCTTCCCCTTGATTGTCTCCTTTAGAATGAACACCCAGAGGTTGGTCTGAGCCAAAGAGAGGTACTAGTCCAATGCCAGACCTCACTCAAGGAACCTGGGGGAGAGGGGGCTGAACCTGAAGTTAGTGCAGCTAAGCCCCAAAAGAAAAGACAGTGCAGGAAAGATGGACAACTATTAGACACAGTTCCAGTGTTCCAGGGAGATTCTATCCCAGTGACAATGAACTTCAGAATTGCCACTGGTGAAATCCTCCCTAGCCAACAAAAAGACCTGACTAGTCAGGCAACTGTCCAGCCTGAGTTGGTGGCTCCTCAGCTGGCAGAACAGAGGGTGGAAGAAGGGTGTTCACTTCCAAGTTTAGAGACCCCCTACCCTAAAACAGCAGACAGGCCACCAGAACCCAAATAAGCCTGTACGTTAGCTACTTCACCTACCAGTGAAGAGCTAAAGGTGTGGTTCTGGGCACTGACAGCTGCCAGTAGCCTCTGCTGGGTGTTAGACTTCATGGCAACACTGTCCTTGGCATGGTGACTTAGCCCCCTGCCAAATAGCAAGCTAGGCCTCCTGACCCTACTGGTCATGGTTGGGTTGCTCAAGCTGTGGGTAACCTCTGTGGGTAAGCTGAGTTTTGCCCTATCTAAGTTAGAATTTGCAGAGGTAGGCACATATGAACCCAAACTAAAAAGATGGGGTAAAGAGCTAGGAAAGGAGAATTGGGAATTAGGTCCTGAAACTGTCGAGGTAGGCCAGCTCCCCAAAGGGACTGACCTGGACAGAAGGATGTAAGGCAGAGTAGGCCCTGCAACTTTTAAACCACTTCCTCTACTCTTCCTCGCCTGAAAGACTAGAAAGACTCTCCCAGGTATGGCTGAGTCTCCTGGCCTTTCGGCTGGGTGGGTGGGGGGGGAGGCTTGTGTAGGAAGCTGGGTATCTGTTGCATTAACCCCCGCCTTTTTGCCATGCTACTGATGCACTTTGACTAGATGTGCCCTGCGTCCCTGCCACTCAGGTTCCCAGGGCCTGTGTTCTTTCCCCAAAACTGTACTTTGTACCCCCAATTCACACCTCTCTGGCCACATGTCAGTCCCTTGTAAAAGGTACCATGGGTACCGAGGGTACTGTGGCCAGGTGAGGACTCTAAGGGCTGCAGCACTTATTGTTCCACCCTTAGATACCCTGTACCTTTACACACACACACACTGCCATCGCAGGCTGCGTGTTTTGGTGCAGAACAAAGTGAAGAGTCAACATGGCACATATCCCTGTGTGCCATGCCTACAACCCATTGCCCAGGCATAAGTCAGCCATTCCTCTAGCTGGGTGCACTATGCCAGTGGTGAGGGTACAGGTGCATGAGCCCTGTACCCCTATGGTGTCTGAGCCAATTCTTAGACATTGTAAGTGCAGTAATGCCATTAAGAGTATATGGTGCTGGGAGTTTGTCATTACGAACTTCACAGCACCATAATGGCTTTACTGAAAACTGGGGAGTTTGGTATCAAACTTCTCAGCACATTAAACCCACACTGATGCCAGTGTGGGATTTAATGAAAAATGCACTCAGAGGGCATCTTAGAGATGCCCCCTGAAAAACAACCAGCCTCTGGTGGGTTCCTTGACTGGTACACACCAGCCTGCCACAAGACAGGTTTCTGGGCCCCTAGGGTGGAAACCTTTGCTCCTTGAGCCCAGAAACAAAGCCTTTCCATGGGGTGAGGTGTTCACACCTCCCCAAGGCCAGGAAGAGCCATCTGTGGCAAGGGAGTTTCAAAGGCCTTGCAGCCTTTGTAATGCGAGCCCCAGCCTCACCTGCTATCAGGAGCAGGCCCCCTTCCTGTCTTCCCTCATTTTCGGCGGAAAGACAGGCGGGAAAAATTAGCCAGCCCAGAAGGCGAGCCCACCTCTGCCAACCTTACCCCTCAGGTGGGGAAGGGGAGGTGAAGCCCACTCCTCAGTGCCCGCCATCTTGCAAATGAGAGGCACTCTCCAATCAGGATTAGGGATTGTGCTCACTTCCCCACGTGGGGTGAGCACACCAAGGGTGTAGTCACCCTAAGGTCAGTAGCCTATTGGCTACTGACCTAGAGAACCCTAAACCACCCCCTAAATACAGTATTTAGGGGGGCAGCCCTGAACCAAGAACTCAAACAAGAAACCAGAAGAAGCAAAGAAGAAGGACCGAACAGCCATGCCGAAGATAAGAGGAAGAAGCCCTCTGACTTGGCCCCAGCTCTACCGGCCTGTCCCCACCTCGAACCTGCAGAAGCGAAACTCTGGTGTGTCCTGCAGCCAGCAGCCTCAAGAACCCCGAGGACCTGCCTTGCCTTCAAAAGAAAATACTCTGTCCCCCGTGAACACAGGATTTGTTCACTAACAGACTCCAGGTCTGGCAAAGTCCGCGAGTCTGCACCACTCTGCAATCGACTCCCACGGCCCGACACCAAGAGGAGGTCTCCCCGGTGATTCTGACTGGAGATCCAGTGATCCCTGGCCTGCCTGCAGCCTCAATCCGGAAGGTCCCCCCAACCTCGACCAGGAGCTGGTAAGAAGATCTGACCCTAAAAGGCACCCAGAAGACCTTCGTCCCCGAGCCTGCAGTGTATTTTCAAACCGGAAACTACCCATTGAAAGCTACAGGGCTCCTGATGCCAAAACATCACTCTGCACCCACTGTGACGTGTGGTGAAGGAGGTAGTATCCCTGGTGGGGTAGTAGACATCAAAAAACGGTCCGCATCCGGAGCTCGCACTGACCCGGTCTTTGCATCCAGTCTTCGACTGACGTGAGGTGTCCTCCCACACCCTCCAGTTACTGGACTGTCAATTCACGGTCCTTACTGGCACCCTGCTCCCTTGTGCACACGGCATACCCGCCCGACTGCATCCGCCCTGCAATTGTATTCCAGTAGCATACACCGTTTTTTGGTGTTTACTACCCCACCAGGGATACTACCTCCTTCACCACACGTCACAGTGAGACATTCTCATACCCTCAGAAGGCTCTCCGAATTCCTTGGGCTTCACTTCATCCCATTCTTGTTTCCTTGTTTCTGACAGCTGTGTTCATCAGACCCCTTGGCCACTCTGGTGCATCCACCGGCTCTCTGCCCTGAAGAGTCACAGGATACTTCCCGCTTTGTGACGAAACACGTGTCGGCTGATCGTTTCTTTGTTGTTGCATCATTAAAACTTTCTAACTAATCCACTGGTGTCGACCACTTAAATACAAATTCGAGACATTTCTACCAGTATTTTATCCTCATTACGTGTGCCCGGGACTTTTTTCTTAATTACTGGGGTGGGTTTCACGACCCACACATCCACGGGGATACAGGGTTTTTCCCCCGACCTGGCAGCACCGTACTTACTTTCCTCATCTCATACATTACGCATATCAGCCTGAGCGCCAAGCTTCCTGTCATACTAAAAACCCTATCGCAAGATAGTATCATTCTGCACCAGGCCGCCCCAGTGCCGCTGAAGGTGCACCTTTTGTGCTGGCTTAAACCCCCATTTGCCCTGAACTTAAGTCCCGGAGCTTTGCTTCCACAACCCAATGGCCTGCTCGTAAGCAGCCAACAACCGGCGGCCCCCTATCCCCCATTGGATAACATTGCGCCGCAGCACTCTGCACCCGGCCGCCCTAGTGCTGCTGAGGGTGTAACAAGAGTGCATCCTTGACCATGGAGGACCCTTTGAGTCTACCCCCAGAATACCAACTACGACAACCGAATACTTACCTTTGAACCGATAACCCTGTTTTTCTCCATAAGATAACATTGACCGTTTTTCTGTGAAAAGTTTCTAAGTGTGGAGTTGATAAAATCCTTTAAAATTAAATTACAAAAACGTTTTTACTTACCTGTTTATAGGAAATGTCCCAGTGCAGTATCCAGGTATACTGCACTGTGTAAGAAAAGTACTCTGTAAATTAATCTACTTGACATTTTACTAAAAAGCCTATACAAAGTATATGTACAGTTTTTCAAAAGCATTGCATTACTAGTAACTCTACTGTAATCAAATCTAAGTGCATATACAATTGCAATTTAAACTGTTTACAAACTGCATTAATACTGTAAAGTATTTATTGCTTACCAGTGCCAGGCTTGCTTGGTTCTGGAAAATAAAATAACTAAAAGAATATTTTTTTACACAAAACCATTTGGTCTGAAGTTCACTCTTTGAATGTGTGATATCATTTGCTGATTGAGTGTGTACAACAAATGCTTATCACTAGCCTCTGATAAAGCATTACTGCTCTACCACACTACCACAAATAGAGAGTAAGGTGCTATCTACTTTTACCTCTGCCTACCTTTGGGGTTCCTATGGACTCTGTGCACACTATACCTCACTTTGGTATATTATATATAGAGCCAGCTTCCTACTTGACCCGCCTATCTGGGGGAATCAGGGACAATACTCAGCTGGCTTAGCCAGTCAGATACTCCCAGGGGTCAAGATTCAACATTGCAGAATCAAGTGGCCACCTGGAGGAGCTCTGGGCACCTCCCTAGGGAGGAGCTGGACAGGGGGGTGGGCACTCCCCTGTCCTTTCTGTAGTTCCACATCAGAGCGGGAGCCAAGGGCTCATGAACTCTGCATAACTGTTTATGCAAGGAGGGCACCAAATGTGTCCTTCAATTCAGTCTAGAGGGGCTTGGAAATTCCCCTACCCTACCTAATTCTAAAGGAGACGTTTTCACACCTTCCTTCACAGGAAATCCTCTGTTCAGCTTCCCCTGTCCGAGTTAAGCTCATCAGCAGGGGGGCAGAACACTGTCTAGGTTTGGAGTAGCGCGACCTGGCAGGCAGACCCTGTAAGGCTACACAGGTAGGTATTGGGGGTCCTGTAAGGAGCCCTCCAGTACATAGTATCATGCAACTAACACTGGAATTGGTGTAGTTGCATGATTTCAACATGTTTGACACCACACATGACACGTTTCGGAGTAGCCGTTATGTAGTTGGCCATCTCGACTTGCCAGTATCCGCTACACACTTTATAATGGCTGCCCTGCACTCACAAAGCCCAGAGAATGGAGTTTGTGGTTTTTACAGGCGCCTCTGCTCGTGCAGGGGTACCTGCACACTTAGAACCATGCACCCTGCCCTTGAACTGAAAGGCCAACCTTAGGGGTGACTTATGGGTTAAAATTGCAGTGACCGGGATATAAGAAAGCCTTATGTCTTAAGTGAAAGGTGCATGTACCACTTCACACAGACTGCGGTGGCAACTCTGCAGACACAGTTTACATGGGCTCCCATGGGCGGCATAATGCATGCTGCAGCCCATGGGTGACCCCTGGGATACCAATGCCCTGGCTACCTCAGTACCATATACTAGGGATTTACAGTGGTACCCCAGTAAGCCAATTGTGGGGTGTACAAAGTATTGAGCAAACACAAGATGATGGACGGAGCACTGGAACTTTTCAGACACTCACCTCCATTCACAGATCTGGGTTGAATCCATCATCATTATTTGGCTTACTTCGCCACCTCAGTTTGGACCCAGACATATGCAAATCAGTCACAGACACAGGGTCAAGACTGATTTGCATATATCTGGGTCTGAATGGAGGTGGCAAAGTGAGCTAAAGAACGATGGTGGATTCAATCCATATCTCTGACTGGGGGTGAGTGTCTGAAAAGTTTCAGAGCTCCGTCCATTATCTCCTTGTGTTTGCTTTGTTTGCCTCAAGTTGACAGGGTCTGCCCAGACGTGGGTCCCTTGCTCCCTTTGCCACTGGATTCAAGCTAGCCTGGCTGATGAGGGATGCAACCTCGAAACCGGTCCCAGGATGCTTGTTTCCGGTTCAGGGGAGACCTGGCTTGGCAGTTAGGGCTGGACTGTTCCCATGAGGCACAGGGTCAAGACTGATTTGCATATAGCTGGGCCTGAACTGAGGTGGCGAAGTGAGCTGAAGAACGATGATGGATTTGACCCAGATCAGTGACTGGGGGTGAGTGTCTGAAAAGTTTCAGCGCTCCGTCCATCATCTCCTTGTATTTGCTGTGTGCAAAGTATTTAACATATAATTTAGAGAAGAGAGCAATGCTTCTGGGGTCCTGGTTAGCAGCATCCCAGTGAACTACAATCAAAACACGCAGACACCAGGCAAAGTGGGGGTATCTATGCCAGAAAGATACTACTCCCCTACACTGGGCCCAAGTCATTCTTGTGGCTCCGGACTGGGCATGCATAGTCTGGTATCCCGAGCTTCTCAGCCTGAGCATCAATCCTTAGATCAGGCTGCCTCTTCGAGAGGATCTTCTGTCTCAGCAGCAGGGCAGGGTCCTCCACCCAAACCTGTCAACTCGCTGCCTTTTTGCGTGGAGATTGAGCAGTGACAGTTGACAGCTTTCGGCCTGCCTCCCAAAGTCTGCAATTTTATTCTGGTAGGTATCTCACACAAAGGGTCAAGGGAAGAGCAATGCTACTGTATAGAATTATTCTATCCTAGATGACTTCCTTATCAAACTCTCACAAAATATAGGGTAGAGATTTGGAAAAATGTCTAAACTTAAAAGAAGGGGAAAAAAGATGGAAGTGAATAAGCACAACATTGTTGTGGATGAAAACCCTCACTCACCCGAGGGTGACATGGTTCATCATTGGGTTTCTCCAAACACACGGGGACCGCAAGGTACCTCGTGTGGTCTACAACTTAACCCAAGAGGAAAGGAGCAGGAGTGTAAAGCACGTGTTGGTTCTACCAACTCAATATGGTGAGGAGGGGCAGAGTGCTAAAGAGTGGGTGAAAAAGTGTATTAAAAACTACCTACTTAGCGTAACAACTTTATTCCTCCTTCCTAGGTGGTAGTGGTTAAAATACAGGTAAGTGTAGGGTTATGGATATATACACTCTTCAATGATCAACATGTTTCTGCCCGTGTGACTATAACGTTCAGGGCATTCGTCAGGATCAAGCAACAGTCACTCTGCGGTATCAAGTGTTAAAATAAAAAGTGATACTTAGGCCTCTATTTCTTGACCATCATGCCCATATGTGGATCAAGAAGAACGGTCAGGATTCTCTAAGTGTAGTATATATATATGCCAACTCAACCTTCTACCGGATTGCTCAAAATGTTCGTTATACTGTTGTGATCGCGCGGTTGTAGCTTCAAAAATCGTGAGGGAGTGATTTTTTAAGCTACAACCGCGCCCAAGTATCACTTTTTATTTTAACACTTGATACTGCAGAGTGACTGTTGCTTGATTCTGACGAATGCCCTGAACGTTATAGTCACACTGGCAGAAACATGTTGATCATTGAAGAGGGTATATATCCATAACCCTACACATACCTGTATTTTAACCACTACCACCTAGGAAGGAGTAATAAAGTTGTTACTCCTAAGTAGGTAGTTTTTAATACACTTTTTCACTCGCTCTTTAGCACTCTGCCCCTCCTCACCATGTTGAGTTGGTAGAACCAACACGTGCTTTACACTACTGCTCCTTCCCTCTTGGGTTAAGTTGTAGCCCACACGAGGTACCTTGCGGTGCCCATGTGTTTGGAGAAACCCAATGATGAAGCATGTCACCCTCGGGTGAGTGAGGGTTCTCGTCCACAACAATGTTGTGCTTATTCACTTCCATCTTTTTTTCCCCTTCTTTTAAGTTTAGAAATTTTTCCAAATTGCTACCCTATATTTTGTGTGAGTTTGATATTATTCTGGTAGCCAGGCATCCCGCCACCAAAATAATATACACCTGCTGATGAAAGAAATGTGTATTATTTTGTACTGGAAAGTCTATTGACCTTCTTTCTGCTTCTCTTTCAGATGTCCTTTTTAGGTTGAGCCTCGGCAGTGCATGCACTTCCCTGCAAGGCATGCTGTATTCAGGTAGGGACTTGAAGCTCTGCCCACTTTCAGCCCATATTTTTCATTGGCCTGTCATTTTCCGCTGTGGCTGTTCATTATTCAATAGGCTTAGTATTCCCTCCTTAGTACCGCCTTGTTTCATTTTGTACCCTCCCATGGCGACCCCCTGTTATGTGTGTTGTTACTCGGTAGGCTTTAATTACAGCCTCCGAGCACTATTTTCTCAAATAGCTTTGTCTTGCCTGCTGCTGCAGGTGGGACACGCTCTATCCTAACGCTTTTAGTTTTTTTATAGCACGGGCGCCAAACGCAATAGGTCTCGCATTTGCAAGAGTTTAACCTATTGGCATTGTAAATGGCAATGCCTTTTATTTATGTTTTAAAATCAACACATAAATAAAAGGCATTGTCATTTACAATGCCAATAGCTCAACCTTTCATTTTAAATGCTTGTTATTTTTACCCTTGCCCTGCAGGGCTCTGGGCACTCTAAAGGGTTACCTTTCTGCTCTTTTTGCCGCTGCCTGACAAACCCTCTGTTTTTTTAAGTCCCCTATTGTAAATACATTTCTTAAAAGGTCTTGTAAATGTTTCCCCCTTCTCCTTTCATTATGCCTCAGTGGGACCTTCAGTTGGTTCTCGCATTCTTAATGTGTGCCCTGTTTAAGCCTGTTCATAATTGTCCCCTCCGGCTGCTCACCATCAAGACAGCCTTTTTCGTGGCAATAACATCTGCCGGAGGGTGAGTGAGCTGCAGGCTTTATCATTAAAATCCTCCATTACGGTCTGTTTTATTCAGATAAACGGGTGCTTCACACTAGGGCCTCTTTCCTCCCCAAAGTGGTAACAACATTCCATGTGGGCCAATCCGTCACCTTGGCCACTTTCTACGCTCCTCCACATCCCTCAAAATAAGAAGGAGCGACTCCATCGTCTAGACTCAAAAAGAGTGTTCCGGTGGATGACCAACACTTTATGGGGTATGTTGGAGCGAAAAAGGGTCGGGCATTGCAGAAACTAACCATTTCCCGCTGGGTAATTCTCTGTATTAAAATCAGCAGCACACTGTCTATGAAGCAGCCCCCTCAGGGCTTAAGAGCTCAATCCACCAGAGCTAAAGCTGCAACCACTGCGTTATGTGGAGTCCCAGTCCTTGACATCTGCCAGGCAGCAATGTCGGCACCCTTGCACACATTCACCAAACATTACTGCCTGGACAGTCTGATGGAGACATCTAGCCACAGATTCCTTAACTTTTGAATTCTCCCCAGGCGCCACTCTGGATATGGAAATTTGTCAGCAGTACCTCTGCGTGCCGGGGGACAGGGTCATACGGATCCGCGATGACGTCGACTCTGGTCCTGACGTCAGTGGAACCATATAAGTCCCCTCCGGTGCGCGGACATCAGTTTCTTCTTTTCTGCGCTGTAACACGGATCCGAATAAGCGTTTCCTCAAATCGATTTTTTCCTGACGTGCTTCGACACTTTGTCGGTAGAACAGTGTTCCTTTGTCTGATGTCTACAGGTTATCAAACCTTGTGGGTCTTGTAACCGACATATGTCAGTGACAGACACGCATACTATTTGTATGTGGTGTTTAGGCAAGGACCACGACGCTGGAGATTGCGACTCCTGCCAGAAACTAAAACCAAAGTTGTTAAAGGAGTTACGGTTGAACTTGATCACTGTAAGTGTGTCATGATCCTCGGAGGCTTCCGAGCCTCGGTCTTTGTCGTCTCGGGAAAAGCGAGGCCGATCTAGGAGCCGAAGTCGGTCTGGAGGACATCGTTCTCCAGGGAAGTCTAACGGTAAGGGGCAGTTGAAGTTTCGGCATTCTCGGACTTCACTACGTGGGGACTCAGTCTCCCATGGCTCCTCCCGTTGAACGGTTAAGAAGGCAGTAAGTAATTCTGCATCCCGTCTCCCCGTGTTTCCGAGAGCCAGTGCGTCAATGGCTCAGATGAAGGAAAATCATAGTTCCATGCACCTCATCTTTGAGACCCCATCTCCCCCTGGAGCGCCTTTAGGCCCCAAGGAGGAGAGCGGGGTGCCGTCGGAGAGTTTGCCGTCAGTGACGGTTGAGCCGTTGTAGTCACTTTAGCGCGGATCCACAGTCATTCGCGATCTCGACCTACGATGCTAGACTTCGATCAGCCGACTCCGATACTGACGTCGGCGGCATCGATTGAAGGTGCTTCTCCTACACCGTGTAGGCATCATAGGACGTCAGATGCATTGTTGACTATTCAGACTGAGTGGGGATCAAATTTGATTCCTTCTCAGGAAGAGGTCATGGAAAGACAGCCTGTGTTGATCGAGGCAGGGCCTTTTCAGACCATTTCTGAGATGTCTCAGATGGAGGAGAGCTGGTTGTCTGCTCTGGGAGAGGGTAGAGGCCTGTATTCTTCTCCAGCTTCAGGGTTGCTTTCTCCCCCTGGCCTTGCCACGGAGGCAAGTTCCTCCTTTGCAGACATGCTAAGGAAGGTGGCTACAGTTTTTAACTTGTCACTTTCTATGGTGCAAAGGTCCACAGACCCTTTGATCAAGGTCCTTTTTCAGGGACAGACAAGATAAGAACCTGTTCTGTTTGGAGAGGCCCTTTTTGATGTTTTAATAGGTGCTTGGGGCAAGCCTAAGTCGGGGGCTTCAGTGGACCGAGATATTGCGTGTAGACACATGCCTGCACCTGGGGACCCAGTTTGTCTTTATAGGCACCCTTGCACCTGTAGCTTGGTGACTCGGGTTGCGACTTCTTTACAGGATGTACATTCTGTTCCTAAGACTCCAGTGGGTAAGGAATCTAGGACCCGTGATGCATGTGATAAACACATCCTTGTTTCGGCAAGCTCAGCCTTGAGATCCACAAATACATCTTGTGTGCGGGGGCGATTTTCCCATGCTTTATGGGATTCGCTACAGAATTTGTTACCATCTCTTCCGGATAATGTCGGCTCGGAGATTGGTGATTTGATTAAAGATGGTCAACAGGCTGCTAGGCTTTACATAAGGTGTGGTATGGACAACACGGTCTCTGTAAGTTTCGCAATGGCTTCAGCAGTGGCGTTACGGCACAGAGCTTAGTTGGCAACTTCGGGTTTCTCAGAGGCTGTCCAGTCGACTTGGTCGACATGCCATTTGATGGTGCCCAACTTTTTGGGAGTCAAGCTGATGCAGCGTTAAGACGCATCCATGGAAGACAGAAGTCTTCAGAGTCATAGCTTTCCGTTGTTTGTTACTGGTGTAACTTGTCTTTATACTTGATATGTAGGCTTTTTCTTTCAAAGTTAGTAAGCTTTGTTAGGTTATTTTACATGTCGGCTTTGGTTTGCCCACTTGGTGTCCTGCAAGAGCAGATGTTTTATTCTCAGTACCAATTTTTCCCTTGTTTAGGCTGGTATTGATTTAGATGACAAAGGGAGGTTTCCCTTTGTCCCTTGGCCTCTGAGGATGAGCTTTGTGCTCAAGAGGTTATTATCAAGAGACGTGTCTTCTTGTATGGCAGATTTTCTAACGCAGGCTTCTTTGAGCAGTTCAGTACGCTAAGATGTGCATGGTTTGGACCTTTTTTTGTCTCTCATAGGAACATGTTGGTATGCCAGTGGTAAGTCTGGTACACAGAGATGCTATGCTCTTTAGCCATTAGAGTGATCAACGTAATATGTCCTCACTGCTCTTGTGGTGTGCATATTATGGCGCTGATGGATTCAGGGCCTACTCTTTGTATTCTGTGAATGGGTGTTCTCAGAGTTTATGGTGTATTCTTTGGAAGACACAGGTTAGTTGCCTTCTCCTCTGTGGAGGGGATTGGTAATTCATTTGTTCATTCCTAGAACATATGTGGTGAACTCTGTAGCTTATGCTGTGTGACAGGTAGTGTTGGAAACAATCTGATGGAGACTTCTAGCTGCAGTTTCCTATCTGTTTTCTGTTTTACAATTTATGGAGTTTTTAGACTTTATAAGAAGCTCTTCTTGTTATTCTCCCAAAATGCTTTTTGCATCTGTCTGGAGGTTATTTACTACCTGTCTGTTTGGGTATGTATTTATTTTCACTGTGCTTTACAAGTCCTTGGGGAAATCATGGCTGTTACTTCTTGAGGCAAGCTTGTGATCAAATTGTTTCGTATCACAAGTGTTGTTGCATCCTCATTGGTCCACACAGACCAGAATGACTTTGTGCCATCTCGTAGCACCTCTCTCAACCTATGGTGTTTCTTTAGAGTGTCAACATACGCGGTAAGGGAGTGGCCAAGGGCGGGATGCCTCGTGTTTGACCTGGAAAAGGCCTTTGACTCCTTGGAATGGGACTATCTATTTGCAGTACTTGAGAAATATGATCTAGGCCCGGTCTTTATCCAATTAACGCTCCTACTCTATACCGATCCCACAGC
Source organism: Triturus cristatus (assembly GCF_964204655.1). NCBI lineage: Eukaryota > Metazoa > Chordata > Amphibia > Caudata > Salamandridae > Triturus > Triturus cristatus. The sequence continues at coordinate 1,346,804,171 of NC_140589.1, forward strand.
TAGGGTCAAAGTGGGACACCCTTCCAGTACAGAGGCACACGGCAGGGTGTCCTTTGTCCCCTCTTCTGTTCGCGCTCGCAATAGAGCCACTGGCGGAGGTGTTGCGCACCCTACTGGGGGATGGAGTGCTTCTAGGGGATAACACACATCAGGTGCCACTTTATGCTGACGATCTCCTCATTTACATTAGAGACAGTGAACAAGTCCCTAGTCAGCTGGCCCGATTATTGGAAGATTTTGCCGCACTCTCCGGGCTCAAAGTGAATATAGACAAGTCCTGCATTTACGCATTCATAGAAGGCCTCCGAGATCCGGGCCTTGTCATTAGTGACAAACAGGTGCAGTGGAGAGCAGACACATTCTGCTCTCTGGAAATTTGGATCTACCATCAATCAAATGATCTCTTTGACGGGAACCTGGACAGGGCAATGACAACCATAAAATCACAGATGCGGTTTTGGAGTACGCTACCGCTAGCAGTAACAGGCAGGGTAGCACTCACTAAGATGGTAATACTCCCTAGATTCTTATACTATTTCACGAATTTGCTGGTATACATCCCAGCTCTCTTCTTTACCACCTTAGAAAATCAGATAAGAGACTTCTTCTGGGGCAGTGCCAGACATAGAATGGCACTGAAAAAGCTATACCTGCCGATGGACCAAGGGGGGTAAGCACCTCCTTGTTTCGAGCATTACTATCTAGCCGCCCAGCTGCAGTAGATAGCCTGGTGGCTATCAGGTCAGCTCCGTGCAGATACTGCAACCACGCAACCGCCCTACCCACTGGAACAAATTGTTAGTCTCTTCCACCCGGGTGCGAGATCGAGACCGCCGAATCCCTGTTGCTTGCTGTGGCCTATAGATGCTGTTGTAGGAGCCTCTACATAACGCGGGGGTGATCCCCTATGCGCCAGCGATACCCCTGGAGGGAACCCCTAGTGGGCAGACAGGGCTCACGATGCCGGCAATCAGGGGATGGCAAGAGAAAGGCATCCAAACACTTAGGAACCTATACCGCGAGGGGACACTTATACCGTATACACTGTTGGTTGAGGAAGAAGGGCTCCCACCAGGACAGTTTCTAGTACATCGTTCACTGATGGCTTCACTCGCAGCCAAGTGGGGCGACATCACCAAAGAACCACACACGCATCTCACCATGCAGTACTTGCATGTCATGGGGCAGGGTAGACGCCGAATGTGCTGGTTTGCAGCCTCGCTCAGAACCCACGCAGCGATTAATCTGGATTCACTCCGTCACAAATGGGAACAAGACCTGGATCAAATTAATCAGTATTTCAATAGCAAAGATGCAGAATACCCAAGATGCGCTGAGATAGGAGCTGACTTAATACACATGCTCTGGAGCTGTACCCAGGTGGGCGCATACTGGAGCGAGTGGCCACTATACGTCATGCCTGTACTGGACAGGAACTGCCTTTTGATTGGACAATATACCTGCTGCATACATTTTGTAGGACACCCCCCACAAAGGTAACATCTAGATTCATAGATTTGAGAATGATGATAGCCAAGAGGTTGATAACTAAAAGATGGAATGCACCAACCCCCCCATATAAAGGCCTGGCGGAACTCAATGCTTGCGTGGACCAAGGCGTAAAGTCTCGCCATCGGGCGCAAAGAAACCCTAGGACAGCATCAGGTTCCCATTGCACCGTACTGGGACACACTGTATATTGAGCTCCAGCAGAGTAGAGACATAACAACCGGGGACTCCTTGGATGAATAGCCCATGGGTAGCTAACATGCATGCATGCCACGATAGCGTATACACCATGACACCCTTTTACGGGTAAATACACACTGACTGTACCAATGTGCTGCCACACACACTAAAGACGAGGGAGTAGCTAGCAGTCGTCATCTGCAGAAGTAACATACAAACTTTTGTATGAAAATGAGGGGACACCATGGGCTGAGCAACTGTTTCACGTGTTTTTATTTTAGTTTAGGCAATTTTCTTGTCTTCTCTTGTTAATCTATTAATTCCACCTAGCCATTTACAAGTGCCAGTACTATAACCTTTTCTGTATTTTTAACAAATGTAGCTGCAAGCAATAGTAGGCATATAATAACGAGCATAGTCTTAAGGGCAATTAGGGCTGTACGCAAGTAGTAACTGTCCTGATGTTTTGTTCCTTTTTATCTCTCTCTCGATTTATTGGACAAATGTGCTAATACACCATATTCTGTGTGGCACTAATACTGTCACCGGAAATGTAATAGAAATTTGCTACCACGCATGTACCATGTCTAATGTACTGGCCAGAACATCCACCAATGTCTATGTATATAACTTGTATACAAAGAAAAAGTACAAAATCAATAAAATAGATTTAAAAAAAAAAACAAGTGTTGTCGCATCCTCTTGGTGGTAATAAGGAATCATTTTAGATAGTATTTCCTTTTAATGTTCCATCTTTTTCTTATTTAATGTTTTGATACTGCAGTAATAGGCGCGTTCCCTTTTCTTCTTACGCTTGCCTTGGTATGTTGAGTGTGCCCACGGCTCGGAGTCATGTTCAGACATTCAGACCATGACACTGAAGACCATGCAGGCGCAGGCTTGGTAGATACCTGCAGTCCTGCAGTAATGTGGGCCAGCGAAGCTCTATGTTTTGTCAGACCGCTCTGAGTCTATTGTGACACAATTTTAAATATATTATGTATATGTCCAGGTGATACACATTTGTGGGAATTTATTTTACAACTGGCATTATTGATGAATATCAATATTAAATGATTATTAAATTCAAACTTAATAGTGTTATTTTAGTCTCTTTACAGTGCATTGTGTAACCTTTGAGTGGTCATTTTGTTCAAACAAAATTCTCAATACCATGGAGGTATTATTGTTCATCCTTCTTTTGGTGTTCATTCATCTTGGCATACTAGAATGAGTTCTGAGAATCCTTTATTTGGATTTTATCAGGACAGTTCTTTCTCTGATATCTTTATTGTTGTTACATGACTTTTGTCTTGCACTCAGCCCTTTTTAGTCAACGAGTTTTCTTTCCACTTGGGGATTAGAGTTTAATGTCTAATAACTGACAGATGGTTCTTTAGGTTTTTTTCCCCTTTTCCTTCAAGGCCCATTTCTCTCCGGTCTGCAGGGTTGTTTATTATTTATACGTTCTGTGACAGTGATCATGGATTCTATTAAGAGCCAAGCTGATGTTCTGCTATTCCTACGTACAGTTGGTCAGTTGTTAGTTATGCCCGACTGGTTCTCTTTCAAAACGTTTGTACGGTTGGTTCCCAGACCCTCCTCCAGGGGGGTATAGCTATGGTGTTTAATTCAAAAGTTAAGGAATCTGAGGCTAGATGTCTATCAGATGTAAAAGTTACTTACCTTCGGTAACGTAATATCTGGTAGAGACACAGTCTATCCGCAGATTCATTAACTCCCTGCCCATCCTCCCACTCTGTGAATGACCTATAAGGTAAGGGTTATACCCTTTTTCAGTACTGGTTTTATATACAAGGGATCACTATCTCAAATGTTGTTTGGACTCAACAGCCACTTGTCCTGGCTGTAGGAAGGTGGATATCTGACTATGGTTACCCCCAACTTTTTGCCTAGTGTTTAGCTGGTTTTTCGACTTAGTTGGCCTGAGATCTTGCCATTCAGGGTCTCAGGCTGTCTGCTCTCTCTTTAAAATGGACTCCATGTACCCTAGGTACATACCCAATTGGTAAGGATCACCTTATTGGACCCTGTACAGTGTACCCTAGGTACCCAGGGCATAGGTGTACCCTAGGCCTCCCAGGGGCTGCAGCATGTATTATGCCACCCCTGGTCTGGCCTTCCAATCAGACACAACTGGCTGATCACTCAGCTGGGGCAAGGTCGTGTAATCACCCCTTGCTTAGATATAGTATACCTATATTCACCCTTATATATAGACACATGTGTACCTATCAGCCACTCCTAGGGCAGGCCTTAACAATCCTGGAGGCAGAGTGCTTGGTAACATGTGAGATGGTGCTCTAGCATGAGGTGAGCCTGTCTGCAGCTTTTGGAACCATGTCCTTATAGCTGTTCTATGATATAGCCTACCATATACTCTTAAAGTACCTTATAATCTTAAACGGTTATGGTAACTATGGTTTGGCTTTATCAAAACATGTCGTGTAAGGTGTCTAACACTTTGGAATAATACCCCCATACCATTTCTGGTAATGAGGATATTATTCCTCCCTTCTAGAGGGAGAGACATGTTAAAATCCTACTTTGTTGTTTAACTCTCACCAAAGCCTCAGCATCACAAAATGGATGCTGCTGCCACAGACACGAGTCTGACCTCCTGCTGCTGGGAGCCCTCCCAGCCAGGGAGGCCTGGACAATAGGTTTCCTGCTTGGGGAGGTGCTAGCACCTCCCCAGACAGACTTTAGTGTATTGGGGCAGGGAGGGCTGAAAGGAATGAGACATGCCTGGGGCACACAAGGTGCTCCATGCATAGTCCAGTTCAAACCGGTGCTGGGGCACTCCAGCCCCAGCTCTGGCGTGAAACTGGACAAAGGAAAGGGAGTGTAGCCAACCCCCTTCCTGGTCCCACCCATAGTAGGGACCTTGCAGGTAGCCCAGCCCACTAGCCCAGTATATCAGTAGCTAGCTGAGCCCTGCAAGATTAGATTATCCTGAACCTGCAACTTGAACAGAAACTCTGGACCTTCGACATTCGACGAAAGAAAAAGTCTGAAGAATCTCCCTTGTGGCCAAGTAGTGGTCACCCTGTGCGAACAGGCACCATCAAGAGACTTACCCTTTGCTTTGCTGAAGTTCTACGAGGGACCGACTGCAGAGCCTGACCAGAGCCTTGACTTCCAGACTTCTCCTACCCTGATCCACATCCACAGCCGAGCTGAGATCCGTGGAGGCGACGAGAGACGTGAGACCGGCTACCTGGGAAAAGTGGTGAGTATCTTCCAGCGCAGCTTCTGAGTTACCCTCGAGGTTGTGCACCGGGGATTGAGAAGCCCCAACCCCAAGCACCATCTGCACCGAAGATCAGCCCCCCACACTCCACGAGTCCTGCGTGGGGCCCTTCTGCATTTTCCTGCTTGCCGCGTCTGTCCGGTTTCTTGCCCGTTGGCTAGTAACCTTTGCGACGACACACCTTCAATTTTCCACTGCTGGTTTGGCTCCTCCAGACTGGCTCCTGCTCCTCTGTAAAAGAGAAGCATCCCAGACCTTCCTGGTCTACACCAGAAGCAAGTCCTCCATTCTTCGTGGGTTCCGCTTGCCAAGGCTTGGTGAGTCCTAGTTCGACTTCGACGCCGCCGACAGCACGAGCCTTCGTGGGACAGCTCGCCTCCTGGTCCTGGTCCTGGTTGTCCTCGACGTCTCCTGGTACCCGTGGCTGCTGCGACAAGCTTCACCTCTTCACCTGCAATCTCCTGACATCGCCTGGTTCCTTCCTGGTTCCACGTGGTCACTGGCTAGTGACCCAGACTCTGTCCCTTCTGCTTGCAGGTATCCTTCCTTCTTGATCCCGGCCTTGAGATCCACCGGACACTCTTCACTGACTGCCTGTCAGCATCTTTCCTTCAGGCATCCATAGGAGTCGACGACAAAACCCGACGCAAGTTCACACCTATGCACCCGCAGCCCGTGGGCTAGGTAACTTGGGTACTCTGGTGCTCATCAGGGTATTGACTATCCTAGTGTCTAGTTGTCAAGTCTCGACTTCCTAGCTACTCCAGAAGTGTCCTAAACCTTATTAATTCTAAACTGTACTATTTCTATCGATTATACGCATTACGCGTGAGTGTTTCCACTCTGCACCTGAATCCCGTGGGCCTCCCACTTCCTAACTGTTGGTAGGGTAGTGTAGCCCCAGCGATTCCCTAGGCCTACGCCTATCCTATTTCCGTGACAGTGGTCCTTGTACCACTTACTTAGTATATGGTTTGCGTGGCCCCTAGGGCCTAACTGTATTACTTACCTGTGTGACTTAATGTATGCTTGAATAAGACTGTGTTGTACTTACCTCGAATCTCATAAAGAGTGCTGAGGGTTTGACTAGAATAAATACACTTTATTTTATATATATATATCTGTTGTGGTGTCCTTTCATTTGGTATTCAAGGGATTACATATGGTATAACAGCTGGCTTCACATGCCATTCAGAGTTTAGCCTAAGACTGCTCTTGTCCATGCTACCACTAGGATAGCTGGTCTATAAGGTTGACTTTACAACCAATCACCATAAGGGTTATTTGGACTGATACAAGGTATACACTAGAATTAGTGACATCATAGATCAGGCCAACTTCTCACACTGGTCACATAGGTTCTGTTTAGATGTTGCCATACCGTCCATTTCCAATTGTGTGTGGTCGGTAGCGTGGGGAGTGTTTTCTATTTCACACTGGATTGGACACCAGTGGGCAGTATAGATTTATTTGTTCTTTCTTGAAAGTATTTGTTTGGTATCACTATACCTGGTATTGGCATTATCAATATGTCACGTAATGGTGTGATTAAACAAACAGCTTGGTGGTGTTTTTAAAGGTTTTGTTTTATTCTTTTCATGCCACTCTCGTGATGATTTAGTCTTATAATATAGGTGCATACACTATTGATGTGGTTATAAATATGAAATGAAAATTAAGTAGTTAATTTTAAAATAGAATGTCAGCACAAATGCATTTTACTTCCTGCAGTGTTCCTCTGTCGCCAAGTATATTTGTAAACATATAATTTTAGGGCAACGTAATGTATATTTTATAATATTATTATTAGTAAATTAAAATATAACTAGAGAATAAAGATGCCCGAATTATAGTCGGACTATTACAATTACAATGTCAGCACAAATGCACTTTACTATTTGCCATATACCTCGATTATAAAGTATATTAATAGCATTCAATTTGAGGGTTTATGTAATATATATTTTCGCTGCTACGAACTGTTACCACAAGGGGGCGGAGCTAGCTCGTGACCAAGATGGCCGCTTGAGCTGTGCGCTCCGATAGCCCGCCACATTATCCGCCCAATATCCTGCAGCTGTGTATCACTTGCACCGCGAAACGGTGACTCAGGGCCCCCTGGGGTGTCGCGGTGCTGATGGCAAGAAGAGCGACTCGCCTACCTGCACCCTGAGTGACGATACAGCCCATCGCTGATGCCGGACCGACTGGGCCCTGGACGCTGGCACTGCGTGGAGGCTGTCGTGCGGCGATCATCCTTCCCCTCCCGGCCGGGGAGGCGATGTGCGGCCCTCACTGAAGTCCCGCTGCAAAGGCCCTGCAGTGGTGAGACCAGCCTGGTGTCTCGGAGACCTTGTTACCCGTGCCTGCGATTGCTGGTCTACTGCGTCCCTGACGGCCGTGGGGGGCGGGGCCGGACGCCTGGAGGGAGCGGCGGGACGGTTCTGCATCAACTCGTGAGCCGGGGCTTTGAGGCGAGCTGAGGCCGCGCTACCACGACTGCCTTCCAGACGCCTGATGCGATGCTGGTGAGTGCCCCCCCGCTGACAGCGAGGCCCGCCGGGGAGCTCTGCTGCTTCCCTCCGCAGCGAACCGACACAAGAAGCGCCCCCCCGACTCCCTTGAATTGCTGGTTTTCGCGGACCCCCTGCCGAGAACGGCTCTCCGATCTGAACCCCTCACCCTCCTGAGCGTCTTCGTGACCTGCTTGGCGCGCACCAGAAGGAGGGGGGGGGGGGGTTAAGCCACACATTGCCCCGTTAGCCCACACTGATTCCTGTGGCCCGCGACGAACTGACCACACGGGGACTGGCTAACGCCGCCATATATTACGTTTGCACTGCTGCCTGGCGGGGGAGCGATGGACACCCTACGGCGCCTTAGACACTCTCTATAAAGACAAAGGCAGGACAGGGGGAGATAACTGCTGTTTGAGGCCCTTGATCGCCTCCCTGCCAGCTACTACTAGCGGATTGCTTTGGGGCGACCCCCCCAGACGGATAGGAGGGGGGGGGAAATCCTTCTGGAGGAGGAAGAGGTACTCCTTAGGGCGCCGGGCCCTACACGAATATACGATGGGACGCACTGATAAATCGCAATCCAAATTGTCGTTTGCCCTAGGCGACCCAAGCCTGGCGGATCCGTGACGGAGGGAGATGTCGCAGACCGAGTCCAGAACCCGGACGAACAACACCAGGAAATCCGCGGTCTCTTGCTCCCCATGGAAAAGAACCTCCAAGGTGGGATAACCTCTTTAGGTGCCAAAATTGACGCGTTGACTTACAGAATGGACCGCATGGCCGAAAGATTGGATACACATGCAGAGCGACTGCACAGCTCGGAATGCAGACTGATGGAGACTGAGGAGGCGCAGACCGTGCTTGATGCGGAACACAAACAGCTGGGTAGGGTGGTGCAGCTCCTCCAGGACAAGACGGAAGACTTGGAGGCCCGGTCTCGGCGCTGCAATCTCCGCATCACAGGCCTGCCGGAGTCGACACCCACAGGGAGCATGGAACTCTTCATAGAAAAGCTTTTGAAAACACTATTGGGTGATTCCTCCTTTTCAAACATGTTCGTGGTTGAGAGGGCGCATCGCTCTCTTGGCCCCAGGCCAGCGTCGGGCGCCTCTCCCAGGCCAATCATAGCTAAACTCCTAAACTATAGGGACCGTGATGCCGCTCTTAAACTTGCCCGCGAGAAACAACCGCTTCAATTCGAGGGGTTGACGATTTCACTCTTCCCAGACTTTACTGCTAAAGTTCAGGAGGCGAGGCGCTTGCTCGGTCCCATGAAGACAGCTTCGGGAGCTGGGTGCGGAGTATGCCATGCTATATCCTGCTAAGTTAAGGGTGAATCGGCAGGGCCACTCTCATATATTTACTGATCCGAAGGTCCTGCAAAAAGCTTTGAAAGATTGGACGATGGAGAGGCGAGCACCGCCGGATCGACAGCTCTTGGATGAAGCGACCGGGGGTCCCTTGGATGAGCAGGGCGCCTGGTGTCAGGAACTGTTGTCATCTTCAGTCCACCGATGTCTCATTATTGGGGGTCATGACTGTTCTCCTTTATGTTTATTGCTATTGGGTATACGACTTGCTTATTTCGCTCCCCTATAGCCCCCGGGGGTAATACGCTATCCTGCATTTAATCACAGCTGCAAGTTTTCTTTCTGGCGGGGTGTGGAGCAGTGATCTAATTGATCACACACTTTTTTGCTTTTGAGAGGGCTACATCCCCCCCCCGCGTGTAGTACACCTGGGATGTTTCTTGATGTTTGGATTTGGATGGGGTTTCTTTTAATTAGGTTGGTGGGTTGGTTCCGCAGCCTAGTTGGGGTTGGGCAGGCGTGGGAGGGGGGCGGGAAGGGTCTGACTCTTGCACTGTTGAGAGGCTTGCTATTGTGGGATGTTGACATGGGCTTTACTGCCCTTGGCGGGCTGATGCTTACTTCTGGATGCTGTATGTGTGATTGGGCGCGATTGGGGGGGCGGGTTTGTGATGGGAATGTTCATGGTTCTACCTTCGTTGCATTTTATTTGGTTTGTTGGTATGGCACGACACGGTCTGGATTGTAATCATTTCGTCCTTTTCTTATTGTCTCACCGTATATGATTGACACACCTAAGTTTCATTGCGATAGCACCCTAGACTCGCTGGTTTTGCTGACCTGGAACGTCCGCAGCCTTAATGATTTCCGCAAGGTTTGCAAAATATTAAGCTACTTGAATAGGCACAATGTGGATGTGGCCCTCCTGCAGGAGACCCACCTTCGCCCGGATAGCCCCATACTGCGTACCAAAGGGTTGATGGGTAATATACATGCTGCGGGTTTCACATCACACGCCAGGGGGGTCATGACGTGGGTGAATCCGAGGGCTGCGATCTCATTGACGCCCCTGGATATGGACAGAGAGGGTAGATTTGTTTTGTCTAAGTGCTGTGGTAGGGGGCTCAAACTTTTCATTTTCAATGTATATGGTCCTAACTATGACCACTCTGACTTTTACGCTAACTTAGCGGCGATGTCCCAACCATACGCTTTGGACAATATCCTGTGGGGCGGGGATTTTAATTTTGTCATACACCCTGCTCTGGATAGGTCTGATGGCCCAGATAGACGTCCATCGGCCTCTGCCAGACTGGTAGAGACGACCCTGAAGAAGTTGGACATGCATGATGTATGGCGCCGTAGACACACTCAGCAGGGTGGATACACGCACTATTCTGCACCCCACAACATACATACGAGAATAGACTACTGGTTTGCTTCACAACAATTGACTTGCCAGATTCGGGCGTGCACGATCCTCCCCCGCACCTTCTCTGATCATTCTCCATTGCTTCTCACGCTGGCCTCCCCAAAGAAACGCATCCCACCATTTGCATGGCGCTTTCCCCCATTCTCCCTTCTTGATTCGGTTTTAAGGAGGAGATCGCAACGTCCATCAAGGCCTTTTTCAAGACGAACATAGGTTCCGTTGACTCCTTTCTGACTGTTTGGGAAGCCTTTAAGGCATATATTAGGGGGGTGACCATATCCAAGCATGCGGGGTTCTAAAGTCGATACGCACTAGACTGACTGCTTTGGAGCGGAAGCTGAAGGACCTTGAATCCTCTCGTGGAAAGGTACACAGTGAGGAACTTGACCGGGACCTGGCGCAAACTCTACGAGACTACCATAAGGAAGCTGATGCAGAGATAAAACATCTCGGGAAATATGCCACTGCCCGTAGCTATGGCGAAGGGGAGAGGCCTGGTAGGGTTCTGGCACAGATTCTGCAGCAGCGGAGGGCCAGAACCGCGATTCCAGATATTAGGTTACAGCAAGGTGACCCCCCGCTTACGGAGGATCAGGTAGCGGAGCAATTTCGGAAATACTATGCTGATCTCTACTCTTCCCGCGGTCACTGCTCTGATGAACTTATAGAGGATTACCTGTCGCATATTAAACTCCCCTGGTTGTCTGACTGGCACCGCGAGTTCCTGATGCGACCAATTGAACGTGAAGAGGTGCTGCTAGACCTCTCAGAGATGAGGGCCGGTAGTGCTCCGGGAAGTGACGGTCTCACAGTGGCCTTCTATAAGACATTCCAGGATCTCCTACTTCCCCACTTACTCACACTGTTTGAGGATATATGCACCTCAGGCAGTATGCCTCCAACTATGCGAGAGGCGATATTGGTGGCCATACTCAAACCAGGTAAGCGACCAGAGGAGTGTGCTTCGTACCGTCCGTTGTCCCTCATGAACGTGGATACTAAGATCTTCGCGAAGGTACTGGCCAATCGTCTTAGCCCACTGGTCACCACCCTGGTGGCACCTGAGCAGGCTGGCTTTGTTCCCAGCCGTAACTTAACCTATAACCTGCGAACTGTGTTCGCTGCTTTACAACATACCCGCTCGGAGGTCCTGGCAGTCGCGGTGTTCTTGGACATGGAGAAGGCCTTCGACTCTGTTGAGTGGCCTTTCATGCGGCATGTCCTGAGCCGTACGGGAGTGGGGCCGGTTTTCCTGCAATTACTTGCGACACTCTACTCCTCCCCCACGGCGCGCATTCGGATTACGTCCTTAGTCACCGATCCCATACATATTTTTAGAGGCATGAGGCAAGGGTGCCCTCTATCACCAATATTGTATGCCCTGACGGTGGAACCCCTGGCTTGTGCACTCCGTGAGTACCACGGCCACAGGGGCATTCGATTCCCAAACTATCGACTAATAGTATCAACGTATGCGGATGATACGCTAATCTATGTTAGGGAGCCTGAGACCCACCTTTCTCCGGTATTAAGGGAGGTGGTCCTCTTTGGTTCTGTTTCAGGCATAGGGGTCAATTGGAACAAGTCCATCATGTTTCCTCTTACTCCAGCCACGGTTCGCTTTGAGCCGGAATACCCCCTTTTATGGGCCACAGAGGCGGTACAATACCTGGGTATCTGGCTACATGCTGACTCGGAGGTTGTTCTGCGGGAAAATTATGGTGTTGCCATCTCCAAACTGGATGATGATGTGGACAGATGGATTGCCCTCCCGCTCTCTCTGATGGGCAGAGTGGCACTCATGAAAATGATAGTTCTACCGCGTTTTCTCTTCCTATTTATGAACATTCCCATGGTTCTGTCCAGGGCGTTCTTCAGTCGCCTTCACTCTCTATTGGTGCGCCTGGCGTGGAGGGGCAAGCAACCACGCGTTGCCTGGAGGATACTGACGCTACCATATGCGATGGGAGGCCTTGGTGCCCCTGATTTGGAATTGTACTATAGAGCCGCCCAATCCTCACACGCGCATTATTGGATACACGGACCCTCGGATATACCCCACTTGTTGATTGAGACTATCGTCGCTGATCCCAGGCCTCTGCCCGCCTTGCTGTTTTCGCCTCGTGACAGGCGTACGGGCATAATGGACTCTCTCAATTCGGTCGTACACGCTTGGCACTATATACTGGCCGCTCATGCCGGTAATATTCTGTATGCTCCATTAGCCCGCTTGGACTGTTGCAGCTGGCTGGCGCCATGCAGGGACAGAGGTGTTCTCCTTGCACTGCAGTCACTCGATTTACATACCGTGGGGGACCTCTTTGAGGACGGTACTGTCCGCTCCTTGAGGGATGTCACCGAGGGGGACACAGTCTGCACTCCCCTTGCGCTATTTCAATTTCATAGAGTTAGACACGCCCTTAGGGAAATATTAGGAGAGGGCATGGCGGAACCTCCAGAGATCCCGATATTGACTGCCATTATTAAAGCTCAGTCATTGGCTAAATTGGTCTCTAGAATTTACCACTCCACGTTAACAGCTAGAGACAGTGCATACGCGAAGCCACGGCTGGCATTGCAACGAGACCTACAGATAGATCTGACCGATGATAAGTGGCGATACTGCTGCCTGAGCACCAAACGAATCTCACTTAATGGGCGCCATAGACTGGTCCACTTTAAATTCCTCAACCGGGTTTATCATACCCCGGAGCGATTACACCGCTTTGGTCTACGTGACAGCCCCCAGTGTGATAGATGCGGAGAGCCTACAGCTGATTTTCTGCATGTGGCCTGGACCTGCCCGGGGGTCGCCCACTTCTGGGGTGATATATTCTTGGAAATTAATTGCGTTACGGACATGTCTCTGTCTCCTGACCCGCTCCTCGCTCTACTCGGCTATTCACATCCACTCCCCAAGAAACATTGCCTTGTTGATATGGCGCTGCTTCTTGCGAAGAGATGTGTAGCGGTCTGTTGGCTTCGTGGCCCCAGGCTGACTCTGACTCAGTGGACTAGAGATATGCTTTACTGTTGTACATAAACCGAAAATTACAGCGAATTATTGCCACCCCGTAACAGGCCTAAAAACATTTGGGCCCTCTATATTGCCCGGATACCGCCTCCTGCTATCTCTGAGCAGGGAGAGGACACATCCCTGTCGGGGGCTACTTTCAACTCTTTGGATCGGACAGGACTGTACAACCTATGTTATGTACTGCTCGCCCTTCCCCCCCCCCCCCCCCCCCCCCCCCCCCTCCCTCTTTCTCCATTACACGGCGATACACAGGATAAGGTGCTACGGCTTGTTTAGTTGGTGGGACCAATCTTTTATTTTCATTCTCCATCCTCATTACCTATTATTGCTTGACTTATTCTATGACATATGCTTTGTATGTATGTATAGGATTTGCTGCAGGAGGCTGTTTATGTTTAGACTGTGTCTATGCTTTGTTCTTATTGTCTGTGATGCTTGTTAATTTTCTATTAAAAATTTAATAAACATATTAAAAAAAAAAAAAAAAGAACTGTTACCACAAGTATATTTTACTACCCAATGTCCTCTATTGCTGCTAAATCAACAGTGTTATTTTTTTTTTTTTCGCGTACATAATGATTTTGTAAACTTTATCCTTATGCAATTTTACACTGTAGTCACTAAAAATAGGAATTGGTTAATCCTTGATTCTTTTGTTCTTTGTGATTTTTTTTTTTTTTTTTTTACTTATTTTATTTGTCGATTGCATATATATTACAGCACCCTGGGTATCGGGGTCATCAATGAAATCACATTGCATGATGTCACTAAAGCAATCTATTTGTATGCCTGCTATCCAGCAATGCCACAATTGTTCTTTGTGATTTTGATGTTATATTGTTGTTTTACCCTTTTATTGTTTGTGTGGTTCTTATCGATTGTAATGATTTTAATTAATCAACAAATAAAATTATTCACCACTCATTACCACTGTTGAATGGGCTATGGAGTGTAAGGTTTTCTTCCCTTACATGAGGGTTATTTACCAAGGCACAGGGTTTCAAAGATTTTTGATGATAGATGGTCTATATTGTATAAGGATTTCTTCCCCTGCATGTTGGTTATTCACCAGGGTGCAGGATTTAACGTAACCCTGTGCTTTGTTGATTCTTTTGAGGTTTTCTTTAAAAATCCATGTCTGGTATCAGCATACCATTTGATGTTTCTTCTTTATTAATGTTTCAAAGATTTTTTATCTTTTTGGCACACTGTTTCACCAGCCAGTTTCTATAGTGGCTCTGCATTCTGGAGCGGAAAGTTTCACAGAAGAAACTGACTGTCCAACCGACCTAAAGAGTCAAAGCAGGTCAGGAAAAAATCGACCCGAGGAACTGCTTCTCCAGATTCATGTTACAGCACGGAAAGAAGAAACTGATGTCCGTGCGCCGGAGAGAACGTATATGACTCCACTGACATCAGGACCAGAGTCTACATCATGGTGGAGCTGTACGACGCCGTCCCATGACGTGCAGAGGTACTGCAAAAATAAATCTGAATCCATACTGGAACCTGAATCTGCGGCTAGACACCATCAAGGATCAGGAGTATACTCCCTCTACTTCCTAATCCCCAAAAATGAAGAATCTATATGACCTATTCTAGATCTAAGGCCCCTAACCCACTACATCCTGTGAGAGCACATTTTTACATGGTCATATTCCAAGATGTGATCCCACTCCTTCAATAAGGCGACTGTCTCGCAGCACTCGATTTTAAAGATGCCTACTTACATTTTCCAATGCACCCAGCTCATCATAAATACCTCAGATTTCTGATAGCAGGAAAACACTACCAATTTAAAGTCCTATCCTTCAGGATCACTAATGCACTACGGGTATTCATTAGGGGTTTAGCAGTAGTAGAGGGACATCCTTGTTTTCCCTTATCTAGATGACTGTCTCATAAAAGCCAGTACTCATCCTCCAAGCCAGCAACACAAGCAAGCTTCTGTAGATCTCCTTTACCAACTGGGATTCACTGTCAAAATCTCACCTTCAACCTTAGCAAATACCACCATATCTGGGGCAATTCCAAACACAAACCTAGGATTAGCATATCCCAATACAAAAAGAATCCAAAATACCAAAACAATGAAATCCCAATTTCAAATCAATCAGCAACTCACAGTACAAACTGTCATGAGGCTCATAGACATGATGGCATCCTGTATTGCTATAGTACCCCATGTTCGACTTCACATGCGTCCGTTACAAGAATGCCTAGCACAACAGTGCTCTCAGTCACAGGGTCTCTAGTGTTGATAAACAGCCGCACACATCTCTCTCTGCAGTGGTGGAACACCAACAACCTCTTAAAGGGGCAGCCTTTTTGTAGGAAAGTAGGATCTGCTTTTATGGTTACCACCACTTTTTGCTTGATGTAATGCTGTTTCTGACTAGTCTGACTGGGATCCTGCTAATCAGGACCCTAGTCTCTGTGCTTTCACCCTTAAATTGGTATGGTAAGTACTTCGGTACCTCCCAGATTGGACACTGGTGTACACTCATCAATTGCTAGTATATGGTACTAAGGTACCCAGAGCATAGATACACCAGGGGTCTCCCATGGGCTAAAGTATGTATTATGCCACCAATGGGAGACCACTCAATTTGTAACTACAGGCCTGCCATTGCAGTCTGTGTAGGCTTGTGCTAGCAATGAAAGATATAGGTTTCCCTATATCTAAGGTCAGTGCACTTAAAACCTATCAGGCCTTTCAATCCTGAAGACAGGGTGCTCGGGTCTAAGCGTGAACGTGCCCCTGCATGAGCAGGACACCCCTACAGCGTCCATTCTCCCAGGTTGCAAGTGAGACAGCCATATAACATATAGAGGAGAACCACGTCATTACGAGATGACTATCTCAAAACTGGCTGTAACATACCCTATCATGTTTGGCATCAAACATGTTGTAATCATACCCCCACACCATAAACAGCGTAGGAGGTATGATTCCATGCCCTGTAAAGCTCCTCTGGGAGGCCCTCAGTGTTCCCAGCACCAGTCCTCGATCAGAGACACGATTCTGCCCTCCTGCTGCTGAGCCAAGCTCGAGCAGGGGAAGGCAGAACAATAGGTATCCTGTCCCAGAGAGGTGTGACCACCTCCCAGACAGGGTTAAGTGTATTGGGGCCAGGTGGGAGCGCTTGCTAGCGCCACTCAGTCTGCTGGAAGGGCATATTTGGTGCCCTCCTTGCATAGTCCAGTTCAAACCAGCTCAGGGAGGCGTTGGCTCCTGCTTTGGCTTGGAACTGGACAAAGGACATGGGAGTATCCTCCCCACTGTCCAACCCTGCCCCTTGAAGGGAACCCTGAATCGTCCCAACTGTTTCCTTAGGGTACTTAAGGGCTTACCTGAGGGTGGGTCTCTAGATTCATTGTGGGAAAAGATTAATTCCAAGATACCACTTTGTCTTGGACCATCTGGGCACTCTGGCCTTCGCTCTGGGCATCAAAGCTGCAACTGGGAAGACTCCTGCTGCTCCTGATCTCTTCACCCTGCTAGTCTACTGCAACATCCGGGCCTTGTGCACCATACAGGAACCTTTCAAGGCCTGTGGGCATCCAAGACACCTGAAGGAATCTTCCTTGAAGTGAAGGAGTCACTTCCCTGCATCTACAGGCACCACAACAAAGCTGACCGGTCTGCTGATCCTGGGCTCCAACAGACTTCTGAAGGGCTCTGCCACACAGTTGTTGGTTCTTCACATCCCTCTTGGCCCTCTCACCAAGTTTGAGACCAGTATACATCATCGGAGCTGCAGGAACCGAACCCCTGTACACAGCGTCGACTTGCAGTTGCAAAGGCTTGTTGGCTTCCTTCCACCAAGATCTTTGGGCTCCAAGTAGCCCCTACCTCATGCATCTCCAGTGACCAAGATTTTTGTCCTCACTTGCACCGTGGGCCTGCATCTTTTGTGAGCTGCTAAAGGACCTCTTGCAACTCCAGTGCCTCTGGCCCGTGGGTCCTCTTGAGGTTCATCTTTGAATTATTTGGGCACCCCTGATTGCTTGGAGCCTGCCCTGACTCCCCTGCTTGTGGTGAGTCACCTGGACCTTGCTGGTCCCGACCCTGCACCTTCTTTGTTTTCCATGTTGGTTGTAGTTGCCAAGGCTTGTTGGTGCTCCCGACGGACACTGACCCCTCAACTCTCAAGATCCTAGGTGTGACAGCTCATGAACGGCTCTTGGTCTTCCACAGCTTCACCTGGTCCTCACAGCTGCAGCTCCAAGGTCACAGTCATCTCTCCTGCAACGCTCGACATTGGTGGACAATCGTCTTTGGGGCCTCCTGGTCACTCCTGAGTGGTAGACTGTCCCCTCTACTAGCAGGTAGTTCTCAACTTGAATCCACCTATAAATTCCACTAGAAACTTTTACCTTCCCCAGCAGCAGCATCTTCTTAAAGACCTCTATTGGGTTCGACTGCGGTTTCCGACACCACTTAACACCTATGCACCCGGATTCCCTGGTGTAGGTATCCTGGTTCCTAGGGTATCCGCGGGTGGGGTGGCTCGCCAACCTTCTGTCTCCCACGGGGTGTCTTCAGGGTCTACCGGGAAGGGTCTTTCTTCTTTAAAATTGCAACCGAGACTTACCCATTGACTTGCATTGGGATCACAGTCGTGTTCCCACTCTGCACACGGCCTCTGTGGGGCTACTGTTACTTACTTTGGGTGGTTCCTTGGGTCCCCGGCACTTTTACGTCTTCTGGGTATAGTATTGACTCGAGTCGTGGTTCACATACCACTATTTCAGTATATGATTTGTATTACGTGCTACTTACCTGTTTCTATTGAAAAGTATTGTGTAAATCTCCGGCTAGGAGATATCTGTATGTGTTAGTGAGTGTTAGATAATAAATACATATTTTTATAAATACTCTGTGTGGTTCATTTTTACTTACTCTATACCTATAAGATTTTGTTCTGGTAAAACAAGATGCTTTACACTCCTTCTAGACTAAGCCTGAATGCTGCTCTTCACAGCTACCACTTAGAGAG
The DNA here is from genome assembly GCF_964204655.1 of Triturus cristatus. NCBI lineage: Eukaryota > Metazoa > Chordata > Amphibia > Caudata > Salamandridae > Triturus > Triturus cristatus. Next base: position 1,346,822,435 of record NC_140589.1, read on the forward strand.
CTTTCTAAGGTTATCTAAGACCACAAAAATCACCATAAGGGTTGTCTGGATTGGTGCAAGGTGCACACACACATAAGTGTACACCATATTCCAAGCCAGCTTCTCACACTTTTCTAGACCCTGTTCTACAGATCACTCTGACAACGGGCGCATCTCTCACAGGATGGGGTGCACACTTAAAAGGCCTCGCAGTCCAGAGCCACTGGGATTCCAAGCACCAGACTCTCCATGTCAATTACTTAAAGCTTCAAGCTGTTCATCTTGCATGGAAAGCCTTCCTGTCTCACCTCAACAGCAAGGTTTTTCTAGTTCGGAAGGACAATACAACAACCATGTACTAGCTACAAAAACAGGGGGCGGGGGTGACACTCTCTGCAGATCTCACACTTGGACCATTTGGCTCTACATCACAACTTTTATCTGTTAGCAGAACACCTTCCAGAGAATGACAGCGACTTTGTAGACTTCCTCAGCAGGATGCAGCAACAAGTCCACGAGTGGGAACTCCAGCCCCAAAGTCCTCCTCCTTTACTTCCAGAAATGGGGATTTCCACAAATAAATCTTTTCACAACTGCAGACACCATGAAATGCCCAGACTTAGCCTCCAGGTTCCCACACCCACTATCCAAGGGTAATGCTCTATGAATGAATTGGTCACGGATATTTTCCTATTCCCCCTCACCCTCCTTCCCATTCTGGTTCAGAAACTCAGGTAAACATCTCTCTCAGTTATACTAGTAGCTCATACATGGGCCCGCCAGCCATGGTACACAACACCACTAGAAATCTCACTGGTTCCCCACCAGAAGCTCCCCAAAACACTAAATCTAGCGTTATTGCTTCTAAGGTCATAAAATGCGGGTAGCACTATCGTTCACCAGAATGTATACCCATTTTCAAAGAAGCACGTAGACCCACCACAAGTGCCTGCTGCGCAGGCAAATGGAAAATATTTGTCTGTTAATGAAACATTAAACAAATGCATTTAATGCTACCATGCAAAACATCATCTGTTACTTTCTGCATGTACCGCTCCCTGGCCTCGCTTTCACATTGTGCAATTATACCTTGTAGCAGTAGCTGCCTATCTCCAAAACAGACAACACCTGTCATATTAAGTACCTGTTATTAAGGCCTTCATGGAAGGGCTCAAAAGGGTGGTTCCACCTGTGCCTTCATCAAATCTTAACATTGTTCTCAGAAGACTCATGGATCCTCCATTCGAACCCTTACATAACTGCCCCCTCCAATTTCTATCATGGAAGGTAGCATTTCTTATTGCCATCACATCACTTAGACGTGTTAGTGAGCTCCAGGCATTAACCTTAGAAGAACCATTCTTCCAACTCCACAGAGATGAGTGGTCCTTCCAACCCAAAATTGCTCCCAAAGGTTGTCTCAACCAGTCGATTGAGTTGCCAGTTTTTTCCCCTCAACTAGACTTCGTTGCAGAAAGGGCTCTTCATACATTAGATGTCAAAAGAGCCATCATGTACTACATTGACAGAACAAAAATGTTTAGGAAAACAAAGCAACTTTTTGTGGCCTCCTCAGCCTACAAAAAGGAAAGCTTATATCGCCAGATGGACAGGTAAATGCATTCAAGCTTTTCACATTAAAGCCAAAGGGACTTTACCAACACCCCCTAGATCACACAACTAAAAAAACTAGGGTCTTCTATGGCCTTCTTGTGAAATAGTCTATTAGCTGACATTTGAAAAAGCAGCTACATGGTCCACACCATACCCCTTCAAAAAGCTTTATTGTGTGGATGTAATAGCATGCCAACAAGCTAATGTAGGACATTTGTTCAAACAATTGCAACACCCACAGGTTAGCCACCACTTTGGGGGGAACTGCTTTACAGCATGTGTATCTACAGCTACACATGCCTTGAACGGATTATGTTACTTACCCTGTAAGCATCTGTTCGTGGCAGGTAGTGCTGTAGATTCACATGTGCTCACTCCCCCTCATCCCCACGGACACCTGTGGCTGTTGCAGTTTCCTTTACCTCTATAGCTACATATGGACATCTATTTACTACACTTATGTTACACTCCATTCTCACCTGCCTACAGGAAAACAATCTAACAATGGATTCAATGCCTATGCACATTATCACCAAGTGGAGGAGTCACTCAATCTTGTGATCCAACACTAGTTGGCAGGAGTATGCAAAACATGTGAATCTTCAGCAATACATGCCACAAACAGATGCTTACAGGGTAAGTAACATAATCCATTTAGGAGGCGTGTTTCACTCATTGGCTAGTTACACCTCTAAGGTGCGCTATCTGAAGGGGACAGCTGAAGGGTTTCACCATCTTGATTTTTGATGAAAGAGACTTCTGGGTCTGGGTTATGCCCACTTCCCACAGGAAGTGGTCATATAAGAGGTGCAGTCACCCTAGTGGTAGGCAGCAGATTGGCTACTACCATATACTCCCCTAAACCCCCCTAAATTGAGTATATAGGGGGTCTCCTGACACCTGATCTCCTGGAGCCAGAGTGACCCTCACCTAGCTAAAGGAATTCTAGGAGGCCTTTCACCTGATATTTGGGTGACCTGCCCCCTCTGAAGCGCCCTCTGGGCCAAGGGTGCAGGAAGGAGCCCTACTGGTTTTCCTCTGGTGGGCCTGCCATCTGCGCCATTCAGGCCTCCAGGATCCAGTGACGGATCTGGAGTGGCACCAGTCTAGCGTACTCGACCTTCCTGGCACCATCTTCAATGTAGATGCCACCGGCACCCATCAGTGACACCACCCCCATCGTCATACCCGACTCTGACATAGAGCCTGACAGGTGTCATCCGACATCAGGTCCGGTGCCGACCAGGGCAGAACCCAGCCCATGTCGGAGCCAGTGCCTTCTTCTTATAACAGACCTGGATTGGGTGATGAATAGGTGGGGTCTGCTGTTAGAATTGAATGCGTAATTGCTCCATCACTTATGCTTTAACTGTATTATGTTAGCATTCATGTAGCTACTTTGTATTAATCACTATTGCATATGTGTGTAATCAACCCCTGCAAATATTGTGTTAGCATCTGTGCCGTCATTTTCTGCCATGCATCCATCATTTTGCTCTATGATTAAAACTAAGCTTCTGCTTCATGTTGCTTGCCTCAGCAAAAAGCTGCTGGGATGCATTTGTATCTCCAAGGTTAGGCCTCACTGAAGTATGAGAAAGTTTCTCATTAGCGCATATCTTTCCCTGCAGATAGAGGTTTGCTCCCACTGTTCCAGCTGCAGGTACGGACTGTATGACCTTGCCAGAGAGATAGTGTGTGCCCGGTCTCTGACTCTTAGCTCATCTATGTGTGCCCCTTTGTTTAAGCTGTCTCCCTGTGGAAAGTTACAGACTGGGTGTGTCATTGCCCAGTTGTAGAAATGTGTAACTGTTACCTTTATGCTGGGGAAAGTCAGTCCCCTTGGTAGCATCTGAAGAGGTTAGTCTGACTGGACACTGCTGCAGCGCATTTACAATAAAATAACTTGGTTTGTATTCTCTACTGCGTCACCGAATCTTCACTTCTGGGAAGGCTACGAGGAGGTCGCGGGTGACCCTAATTGGGTCACTTCCTTCAGTTAGCGCCCGAACAGGGACTCCACCAGGTGACCCATCCTCACCCGCAACCGGGTGTGGAGGTCGGGCCGCATCCGGTCAGATGGGCGGATCAGGGATCCCCACACGACCGTGCTTAGTTCTCGCAGCTGCCCCGCCTGTCTGATCAGGCGGTGCCTCATCTAGTGGTCATCCCAGCTGGGGTCCAGAAAAGGCGCAACCCTTGGATCTGACCATTTGGTCCGAAGAGTCGGCAGTGGAGAATAACTTTGCTTGACCTGTGTGCACCAGGTGAGTTTGTTTAAGTCTCTTGGTAATCATGACACCATCTTGAATAATCTTGCATTTGGTCTGAGGACCATTCTTGGCTTGTTTGAACTTGGTGGGTCTGTGGACCCTTGAGACACAGAGTGTTTGCGAACGTTCTTCCAGGCCACCTGCTGAATTTGGTTTACCCTTGAAAAGGCCTGGGGCTAGAGCCTGTCTCCTTGTCTTGGTACAGTCTTCAGGCTGTCTGGTGCTGTCTCCGGACTGCCTGGTCTTGGTCCAGTCTTGTACTGTCTGGTGCAGTCTCCAGACTGCCTTGTCTTGGTAAAGTCTTCTGGCTGTCTTGTGCAGTCTCCGGACTGCCTTGTTTTGGTACAGTCTCTGGACTGTCTTGTTTTGGTGCAGTCTGAGGACTGTCTTGGTTTGAGGACCGTTTTTGGAACAAGCGCTTGAATTGTTTGGGGTCTTTGTGAACATGGTGCACCATTAGTTTGTTTTTGGTACGGTCTGTGGACTGTTGTTTGGGAAAAAGTACTTGCAATTGCCTTGCCAGGCAAAATAATGAATTTGGTCCTTTCTTGAAAATGCCTGGAGTGAGCTTAATTTTTTCTCTTGTTGTCGTTGTTGCTTTACAGATGCCCATTGGAAGAAGATCAGCCGGTGCCTCCAGGACACACCGTTAATATTGATGCGCGTTAAGAATTGTCTTGGCCCTATTATGTTTAGTACACCATGGCACAAATACATGAGGGACAGTGCCGAGTTGAAAATGGCCGTTGATGGGCACTTTTGATCAGAAATAATAGTAAGAATATACATTTGTTTTGACATAGGAAGAGTGCAAAATAAGAAAATTATAGCACATAATGTAATAAAAAGGGGGGCGGTGGGTTGGTGGCGCCCAGATTTCATCCAGGGCTTGTGAGTTTCAGACATGAACTGCATTTTGAAAATGGCACACAGAAATTCGGTGCCATGCTCAATTAACCCCTTGTGTGCCACGCCCTTTCCCCGCCCTGTGCCGGCCGTTGCATTAGCGGGCGGGGTTCATGACGAGCTGGACTCGTCATGGGCACAGCGCAACCGCGGCCCATGACGAGTCCAGCTCGTCATGGGCACAGAAGGGGTTAATTAATTCATGAATGACTTGAATGTGTTTAATTTTGATTTGACCTTACTATACAATGTATATTTAATTTGAAAAAAGTGCTTTGAACTTTCAAGGTAGCATATATTTGTGCAGAATAAACACGCAGTTTAAAAGTGTAGTAGGCAAGCTGAAATACACAGTCCATGATTCAGCTTGCTTTGGAAGGCTCACTGTCCTTGGCTTTGAGATAAGAATGGAATTTCTCTGGCGGTTTCTGTTCTGTCTTTTCATGAAAGGGAAGCATGCAGAAATACACAGCCTTTTCTGCAGAAGGAAAAGGAGGGGCTCATTTGGGCAGTTTCTGTGGGACACACAGTGCGAAGGAAAGGAGCTGAGGGAAGGCAAAGTGATAAAAAAAATATATATATATGATGGGACAGAGGGAGTTTGTTCAGAAAAGTTGTTTGCAGGGTTACAATCTGTTGTTTCACAAGCAGAAATAAAAGGTGCTCACACAGTGCGGGAAAAGGTGTTCTTTTGCCATCTTTGTAATAGATTTGAGCATTGGAAGAAGAAATGTAAAATTAAAAGACGTAGAGAGAGAAAGTGCCATCTTTCTTGCATGGTATGCCCCCACTTTTTGCTGAATTGCTGAATGTACTTTGACTGAGTGTGCCCTGGACTCCTGCCAATCAGGTGCCCAGGGCCTATGTTCCTTCCTTAAAACAAACCTGTTGGACTTGGCCCTTTTTGTAGGGTCATCCCTAAACTTTTTGCCTTCCTCCTGTATTTTTTCTGACCTGTTGGCTGTTTTATGACTCTGAGCACCTTACCACTGCTGATCAGTGCTAAGGTGCATATGCTCTCCCTATGGTAAAATGTTGACATTGATTGGTTTCCATGTTTGGCTTATTTTGGTTTACTATCAGGCCCTAGTAAAGTGCACCAGGAGTGCCAGGGCTTGTAAATGCAAATGCTGCTGGTGGGCTTGCAGCACTGGTTGTGCCACCCACAGAAGCGGCCTAGTAAAATGTGTCTAAGGTCTGCCATTGCAGAACCTGCGTGCAGTCTGGTACTGTCATGATGACTGCGCAAGTATACCTACTTGCCAGTCCCTAAACCTTCCCTTAACTACATATTAGTCACCCCTATGGTAGGCCCAAGGGCAGGGTGCATTGTAGGCATAAGGTAGGACATGCCCTGATGTGTGTGGCATGTCCTAATAGTGAATTACAGCCATTTTCGTTTTTCACTATTGAAGGCTACCTGCTCTCCATAGGCCAGAATGGGCTGCTAGAATTATTACACGCTATAATCCCAGCGGACTCCGAGAGCATGGTAGAACGTCAAGTTTAGTATGCCTGAACTCAGAATAATAAAATACTTCTTTTAGTAAAGTTTATTTTAATATCCTGTGTTTGTAAATACTACTTTTAGAAAGTTAGTATTTACTTGCTTAGCCATTTCAGTCCGCCTCTGCTTTGTGTGTGTGTGCTGCCTAGTTCCAGTGAGGGGCAGGGCTGGGGAATTCCAGGAGACAGGCTGGCTGCCAGGTGGTGGGTAGAGAGATTACACCAGGATGGGTGGGAGGAGTACACCTTGACTCTGAATAGACCGGTGCTCTGCCACCACAATGCTGGCTCCGCCTCCTGTGGAGCGGCTGATGTCTCTGCCCTGTGCACTGAAAGGAAAGAGCAGAGTCACCACAACAAAGTGCTCCAGAACCGGACTGAGCCAGGCACAGGCCCCCTGGCGACAAAGAACAAAAGAAACTTGCTATAAAAGAAGGAGCCCCGCTCCTAAGAAATCAGATCCTGTTTGTGCCAAGAAGAACCTCTGCCCGAAGAGAAGGACCTGGGAAAGCTGCATGGAGGAGTACTGTCTCTAAGCCTGAGAGACTGGCCTGTGGTGGGTGCCTTGCTGCTGAAGGAGAGGAGGAAAAGACTGAAAGTCTTTGAATTCAACTTGTGATTTAAACAATCTCCAAGGGCTTGCTTGTGAACTTGCCCCCTGAACTGCGCCCCAGGAACAGTGGGCGCTACCCTCCCCTGGAAGAAGAGGAAGCTGCTGTGGGTGGATTTGCAACGCTGACCCCAGAGAACCTGTGTGCCCCCTCTCGCTGAGCAACGCGACTCCTGAATCGTTTGTGCTGCTGTGAGCACCGTAAAAAAGGCCCTGCCTGGGCTGAGCAAAGCAAACAACTGCCCCCTCGAGCCAGAGCTCGCAACGTAAGGAAGAGACTGCCTGTGCCCAAGCGCCGAGCCTCTGCGACCCCCTGGCCGTAGAGACCACTGTGAGGACCGGCGGCGCACTGGTTCGCCGATTTGGACGAAGCCGACAGCGCGCCGCGCTGAGAAATCACCCCCGAGCTGCCCCTCCTGCTTATTATTATTATTATTATTTAGGATCTTATAGAGCGCGAACTGTCGCCAGTTACAGGCATCCTGGCGCTGACAGAGTCTGAGGAGGAAAGAGGAACAAAGAGGACGAAAGGCTAGCCAGGGAAAAGCCAAGTTTTGACCTTGTTTCTAAAAGGTAAAAGTTCATCAGTGTGTCTGATCTCATTGGGAAGGGTGTTCCAAAGTCTAGCGGCGGTGACCTCAAAAGATCTACCTCCGGATCTGACCTTCTTGAAACTGGGAATGACCACCAGTTTGGCATCCGAAGATCGGAGTAGGCTAGGAGGGACGTACCACGTAAACTTAGATTGAAGAGGGACTGGGCCAGAGCCATGGAGGGCCCTAAAAACAATACAGAGGGCCTTAAATTGCACTCTCTGTCTAAGAGGGAGCCAGTGCAATTGTGCCAAGGCGGATGGTCCATGGGATCTCCTCGGAAGCCCCAGGGCTAGTTTTGCAGCCGCAGATTGGACTCTTTGGAGCCTGTCTAATAGGTACTCCGGGGCCCCTAACAGGAGGGCATTGCAGTAGTCCAACCTGCTCAAGATGGTGCATCTAACTATTTGGGCGCGCGCCTGGGTGGGCAAGAGGGGCAGAACTTTCCTTAGGGAGCGCAGGATGGCAAAGCAGCAGGCAGAGGTTTTCTGGACATGTGTCTCCATGCTGAGCTTGTGATCAAGCATGACCCCCAAGTTACGGACCGAGTCTACAGGCTGTACATTAGAGGCTGTTTCCAGGGGCCAGAAGTTGCTAGGAAACGAACAGGGAATCCTCGAGCCACTATTAAACAGCACCTCAGTTTTCCCTGCATTAAACTGAAGAGAATTGTTCTTCAGCCATCTTGATGTCTCCCGCAGGCAGTTGTGGAAGGTCTCTATGGAGATAGAGTCTTCTCCTTCCAGGGAGAGGATCATCTGCGTGTCATCTGCGTAGTTGATAGTTTTAATGCCGAAGCTTTTGATCAAAAGAATTAGTGGCCTACGGTAGACATTAAAAAGTATTGGGCTGATAGCAGAGCCCTGTGGGACACCGTGCGCTACCGGAGAGAAAGCAGATTGAAAAGGAGGTAGAGATACTGCTTGTTGCCTGTCCTGCAAAAAAGAGTGGAACCAATGCAGTGCCGTATCCCTCACTCCTGCCTCCCATAAGCGTCTCAGTAAGATCTCATGATTCACCGTGTCAAAGGCGGCAGACATATCGAGCAGTATCAGAAATTATGCCTGGCTTCTGTCTGCTCGCCTTTGTAGTTTGTTCATGGCGATAACAAGGGCTGTTTCGGTTCCGTGCGCAGGCCGGAATCCGAATTGGTCTCTGTCCAGTAATAGATGATGCTCCAGTTGGTAGGAAAGGGTGTTACTGACCACCCGTTCCACTATCTTAGCAGGGAACGGCAATAGTGAAATGGGCCTGTAGTTTTTCGAACAGTCAGGGTCAAGGGAGGGCATTTTCAGCAACGGGGAGACTAAAGCTTGTTTCCAGAGGGCAGGGACACTGCCAGTTAGCAGAGATTGCTGACAGATTAAATGGAGCGGGGGGAAAAGTTCTGCTTTGCATTCTTTCCAGATTTTAGGGGGTACTGGGTCCAATGGGGACCCAGACACAATCCCTCTAGCTATCTTAGTGAAGAGTTCAAAAGTTAGCGGTGGAAACCTGCATAGGAGTTCTTCTGGAGACCGATGCTTGATTAGTGCTTGATTCTCCAGAGTACCGGTGTTCATGGAGAAGGGCTTACCAGCAATAGGAGAAATATCCAGCTCATTAAGGATAAGTTCAATTTTCTCCTTGAAGAAGAAGGCCAAATTGTCACAGAGGTCCTGGGAAGGGACGATCAGGTTTTTACAAGACTCCGGGTTAGTGACGCTATTTAAGATGCTGAAAATACTCCTGGAATTTTTAGTAGTATTACAGATCAAGGAGGAGTAGTAGTCGGCTTTCGATTTTTTAATGAGAGTTTTGTACGCGTGGACCTTGGTTTTCCACGTGTCTTTACAGGTTATATTATAATCACGTCTCCACCTTCTCTCAGCTTGTTTACATTCAAGTTTTAGTCGTTTTAGGTCAGAATTAAACCAGGGAGCTGAGTCTTTGCCCCTGCAAGTCCGGATTTTGAGGGGGGCGTGGGTGTCGACCACCCTAGAAATATTAGAGGCAAGGGAATTGTAGTTGTCGACTGTGCTTTTGTTTGCGTCAAAGATTTGTTGCAAATGGAACATTTCGCCCAAAGAATATGCGCGTGAGAGAGCCCTCCAATCTCTGCATTTAATTACCTTAATCGGTGCCGGTGCTTTGTAAGGGCCAGTCGTCTTATGAAGACAGAATTTCACCAATGAGTGGTCAGTCCAATCCATTGGAAGAATTTCTCCCATTACCATTAAGTCAGGTGCCGCAAAGATCAGATCAAGCAGATGACCGGCTTTATGGGTAGCCTTGAAGGTCAGCTGAGAGAGGTCAAAGCTGTCGCAGGTAGAAAGTAGATTCTTAAGAGCTGCATCAAGGATACCGTTCTGCCATAGATTGAAATCGCCGAGTATAAACAGTTTCTGATGAGATAAGGCGATACTGGTTAAGGTGTTGATTAAAGCTTGTTGCTGCTGAAGGCTGAGAGCTCCAGGTGGGCGATAGCACAAAATCCCTGTAATGCTGTTTCCAGCGGGGGTCTGAATTGAGAGTCCTAATAACTCAGTGCCCAAAATAGGGTCGAGAGTAAGGATTTTAATGCTGCATGAGGCTCTGAAAATAACTCCCACACCTCCGCCTCTACCAGTAGACCTAGGGAGGTGGAGACATTTAAACCCTGCAGGGCAAGCAAATCCGGGATCGACCAAGCAGTCAGGACGTGTCCAGGTTTCTGTCATGAAAAGGATGTCAAGCTCATGAGAGTCAATCAGGAGTTGGATCTCTGTGTAGTGTTTGGGCAGAGACCTGACGTTTAGTAGCCCACAGTGAAAAACATCGTCACTCAGTACATCAGCTCGGGTGAGGGAGGAGGGTGAGAGGGACAGTGTTCCTTTGTTGGCACCCAGAATACCTATTTGAATGAGCTCCTCTCTGGAATAGGGAGGCCCAGTTGGAAGCGGAACCTGGTATAAAGGGTCGAAACCGGCAGCATGAGGGGCCCAAGGCCCTACCTTGGCGCGGATGGGCGCAGACGGGCTTGCCTTAGGCGCGCCTTCGGCGCGCCATCGTCGCGCCCGCTGCGCTCGTCCGCTGCGCTTCCAAGGAAGGCACATATTTGATAGGGCAGTGACCAATGTGCGAGGAGTGGGCGTCGCCTCAAGGTGGGCGTGGCCTCCGCGATCGAGCTAATAAAGCTTCTGACCCCCGAGGTGGGCTGCGACGTCCTGAAGCGCCCCACGAAGCATCGTCGTCCACTGCCCAAGCGGGACTGCAACGAGACGTGGGACGCCCCTCAACGGACTTCTGAGGCCGCCACGAACATTGCCCCCAAGAAATAAGGTACTGTGAGCCCAAGCGCCGTCGTATGAACCGTACTTTCCTGGGTACGGCCCGTACTGCGCTATCGTACCGCTACGCGACTCACGCAGGAAGCGTGAGACTTGGTGCGGTTCGTCCCTAGCTCGTACGGTGCGTCCCGGCGCATGTACGGTTCGTCCTGCTTTAAAGATATAGACGTTGCTCACGCGGGAAGCGTGAGGTGCGGCAAGAGGCGTACCAGACTCGTACGACGCGTACCTACGAAGGTACGGTCCGTACGGCTTGAGTCCTAGTACGCGTGGTCACGCGGGAAGCGTGAGAAACGGCACGACGCGTCCAGAAACCTGTACGAAGCGTACAGACGGCCCTACGAGGCGTACAGGCCCGCAGAAGGTGCAGAGTGCACCAAAAGTGACCATTTTGAGAACTGTGGACTCCCTGAAAATAATCACAAGTAACTGGAACCTCATTTTAAGTGAAGAACTGTATTTTTAAAGCCTGCTTGAAGAACTTTATATAAAGAACTTTATTTTTATAAATTCAGCCTTGTGTCATGTGTGGTGGGTTGGTGGTTATTGTGGGACGTCTTGAATGCTTAACCTAATGCCCTCTGGAATCTAGCCTGACTGCTCGCGCCACGTTACCTAGAGGGTGAGCAGGGGTTATTTTCTTAGAGTAATCCTTTGCCCTGACTTAGAGGAAAGGGTCCTGCTTGTCGCAAGTGCATACCTGCGCCAACCAGAGACCCCGGATTCTAACAAAACCAAACCCAAATTGGCAAACCCTGGCCACATGTCAGCCCCTGGTAAATGGTACCCTAGGTACCCAGGGCCTTGTGACCAGGGAAGGCCTCTAAGGGCTGCAGTACTCCTTGTGCCACCCTTAGAGGCCCTGTACCCTTACACACACACACCCTGCCTTTGCAGGCTGAGTGTTTGGGTGCAAGACAAAAACAAAGTTGACATGACACACATCCCTGTGTGCCATGCCCATCACCTACACTGCCATGGCATACATCAGCCACCCCTCTAGCTGGGTTCCTTATGCCAATGGTGTGGGCACAGGAGCAGGAGCCCTGTGCCCCTACGGTGCCTAGGTCCATTCCTGAGCACTGTAAGTGCAGTGCTGCCATTTAAGAGTACATGGTGCTGAGAGCTCGTCAAACACGAGCTCCACAGCACCATAATGGCAACACTAAAGACTGAGAAGTTTGGTATCAAACTTCTCAGCACATTAAACCCACACTGATGCCAGTGTGGGATTTAATGTACCCAGCACCCCAGAGTGCATCTTAGAGGTGCCCCCTTAAACCTAACCTACAATCCACGTCTGCTCTGAGGCTGCCTAGGCTGCCACACAGCAGACACGTTGCTGGACCCCTGGGTGGGAGAGCCCCTGCTCTCCTGGGCCTGCAACAATGCACATTCTGGGCGAGGTGCTAAATCTCCTCCCCCAGGATGGGCAGGGGGAAGCTTCAAAGGCATGCCGCCTCTGTGAGCTTCCCCAGGCCACTGCGACCCCCCACTCTGGCGGGAAGCTTTGGCTGGAAACCCCAAATAAGGACAGGGGATGTGCCAGCCTGCCAACCCCACCCCTCAGGTGGGGGAGGCGAGGTGAAGCACATCTCCGGGCTCTCGCCATCTTGAAGATGGGGAGCCCTACCCTATCAGGACTAGGCTACTGCCCCCCTCCCACAGGAGAGAGGAAGGATAGGGGGTGTACCCACCCCAGGACAGGAACCCATTGGTCCCTGCCCTTCACCTACCTGTAACGCCCCTAAATCTAGTATTTAGGGGCACCCTGAACCTTCCTTCCCCAGATTCCAGATTCAAAACTACAAAGAAGAGCAAGAAGAAAGAAGACCTGCCCTGCAGCTGCTAAACAGAGGAAGACACCAACTGCTTTGGCCCCAGCCCTACCGGCCTGTCGACCCTCGAACCTGCTCCTGCTCCAACCGGCATCTCTTGTGGCCAGCAACCTCACAAACCCCGGAGGACCTGGCTACCTTTTGGCTCTAAGCCCCTGGGACTCCCATGAGTAGAGGCTCTACTCAAAACCTACCTCTAATCCCTTGCAGCAGCCCGGAACCGCGAACCCAGCACACTCTGCACCAGTCAAGCCTGGCCAGTGCCGGAGTGAACAAAGACCATTGAGGACGACCCCACGGCGACTGTGACCCCGAGTCCGGCACCCAAGGACCTCCCTCGACCCTCCTGAAGAAGCCTGCAGCCTCAGAACAAGGTGCCCCCCCTACCGCGATCAACAGAGGGTAAGGTTTCCCGACACCAAAAGGCACCCCTGCACGCGGCGCCCCGCGGCCCCCTGTGCCCAATCCCGGGGTACCTACCTATCCTCCAACTACCCAACTTACCTCTCGAAGTGGTGGTGGCACCTGAAGAGTCTTCGTCCCCGAGCTTGCAGTCTTTTTCTAAACCGGAGATTTCCCATTGAAATCAATTGAGCGCCCGAAGGCTCAAAAGCACCCTGCACCCAGCCGCCCGAGTGGCCCTGGCAGTGAAAACTCTACACCTACCTACTTCCCCACTTGCCCTGAGTAAGTGACCAGGAGCCCAGCTCCCACAGCCGCGTGGCTTGCCAGTCAGCAGACACCAACCAAGGCCCCCCTATCCCTCATAGGAGAACATTGGGCCTAACTCTCTCTGCACCCGGCTGCCCTAGCTAGAGTCGCTGAGGGTGAACCAACTGTACCTACCTGACCCTGGGGGACCCCTGAGTCGATGCCCAGAACCTCAACTCTGCCAGTCGAGTACTTACCCTTAAACCGATAACTCTATTTTCCTCATAGGGTAACATTGACTGGCTTTTTCCTGAAATTTCTTCAAAGTGTGGACTTTTCAAATCTTAAAATATTCACCAAAAATCAGCCGAGTAACGAAAACGAAATTACTCACCTGCTCTTAGGTGAGCTCCCAGTGCTGGATCTTGGTGCCCAGCACTGACTCTGAAAAATACTTACAACCGTACTTACCCGTAACCCAATTTTCTTCCATAGGAAATCATTGACTGTTTTTCTGTGAAATTTCTTCTAAGTGTCGATTTCTGCAATCTTTAAATATTCTTCAAAAATCGTATAATATCTGAAAACGTAATTACTTACCTGTTTTGGATAAAGGTCCCAGTACTGAGTCTAGGCACCCAGTACTGGCTTACAAAAGTAACGAGAACATACTGTACCTGCAACTTGAATTTTCATCCATAGGGAATCATTAACTGTTTTCGTTGAAATATTTTCTAAGTGTCAACTTTTAAAATAGCTAAATATTGTTTAAAAATCATTACAGTAATTAAGTCGACTTTCATCACTTGATTCTGAGTACTGACCCAGGACTGAATCTAGGATCCAGTCCTGGAATTTCAAAAGTAATCTAAAAAGTAATCTGTTGCAAATAACTTGAATTTTCCATTGAGCTCAATGCATTGTTGTGTTTAAAATAGAGTTGCCTATTGCAACCACTTGTAACTGTTTACAAAAGTCAATTGCATATTGCAAAAGTATTTATATGAAACATCTCACTCTGAGAAAGTATGTTTTAAATCCAAGTGTTGGTTCTAAAATAAAACAAGCATATATTTTTTTATATATAAACCATTGGCCTAGAGTTCAGTTATTGAGTGTGTGAGACCATTTGCTGACTGAGTGTGTACAACAAGTGCTTTACACTGTCATCTGATATTGCCTTACTGCTCGACCAAGCTACCACTTTAGAGAGTAAGGTTATATCTAACTTTAACCTCTGTCAAACCCTGGGGGACTGTGGACTCTGTATACCCTGTACCTATTAAGGAACAGTATATACAGAGCCACTTTCTCACACGTAGTAAATGGAAATGCTCAAAACAGAGAGAAATGCAGGTAACAAATGTCAGCTCAGCAAATGCAAATGTCAATTCAGAAAAAGTTACCAATGACAGGAGTTTTTCAAGCTCAGATGCTCCCTTGAAATATGAAGAATGCTAAAATTATCTTAAATAAGTTGTCCAGGACAAATGTGTATTCTTTTCAGAAAGAAAATAAGAACATTGAAGATGAGATTTTTGGTTCTCACATTTCTGGCATTACTAAGTCCATTATGGTAACGGTGAAAGGTCCACATTTACCCCACTTAGGAAAGAATATCAAAGTTGTAGGAATTTTAAAAGAGAAATTACAAAGTCAATTCTAGAAAGTGTTGCAGCAACAATAGGTTCATTTAAGAAAGGTTACCAATTTGTTGTTTGTGACACAGGCCTTACAGGGAAAGATTCATTTTACGAATTAAAAGGCACAGATTACTGTTCTCCAGATGATGTTAAATATCAGATTCCTGATAAGGATGTACAGTTTGAAATGGCCCAACAAGAGACAGCTGTAGCATTGTTTTCATAAATGACAGTTGACACATCTCCCTCTGATTTTATTGCTTTAAATATTGAGCTGTTCTTTCTATTTCTGCTGCTCCTGCTATGTCGCTCAGGCTGCGCTGGCTATGGCACATCTTGCCCTTTCTTTGTCTCCGCCACCTGTGGCCATTATGACTGTTAGTACCCCTGACACGCCTATTACCTCAGCATCCTGCTTCGCTAACTCTTATACTTGCAACACAGCCAGCAACGATGCTAATGTCTGTTATTTCTGTGCTACTCCCACTGTGGTTTTTCATTTCCCGATATTGGTGAGTACTGGGACATAGGCATGTGGATTTGAGGATAGAGACTGGGTGAAATTGGAAGAACGTGTGGGTCCGTACGTGTGATCTGAAGTTAAAAAAACAAAGAAAGAGGGTGATAGCTGATAAAGGTGCTCAGTGGGTTCGTGTGGAAGGTGTGTGGAATGTGATAAAAATTATGAGCCTTGTGGGCAACAACTTGTCTTTAGGAATATTGTTTGGTTTCTAGGAGCAGTGTTTTTAAAAATGCTGTGCCGCAGATTTTGTGTGATCTCAACAAGGATACTGATTTTGCTGGGCTGCATTATCATGCCTTTGGGTTCTCTCATTCCGCTGAGGAAAGGGCAGGGTGTAAGTCTAAGATTTGTCGCCACAGGACAGATGAGTGTGTCTGATGTTTTTACTTGACTTGAAGGTGTTCTTAGATTATATCAATAAATCAATCAGGGAATTGTAAGCGCGCTACTCACCCGTGAGGGTCTCAAGGCGCTGAGGAGGGGGTTCGCAGATCTGTTTAGCCGAAGAGCCAGGTCTTGAGGGTCTTCCTGAAGATGTTCAGGGAGGGGGCGTGTCAGATGTCTGCCGGTAGCTCGTTCCAGGTCTTGGCTGCAATGTGAGAGAAGGATCTTTCGCCTGCTCTGGCTCTGTGGATGCGCGGGGTTTCGGCCAGTGCGAGGTTGGAAGATCGGAGGTTTCTTTTGGGTACGTGGAAGTTGATTCCGTTGTTGAGGTATTTGGGTCCGTTGTTGTGTAGGCATTTGTAGGCATGAGTGAGGATTTTGAAAGTGACTCTTTTCTTCATGGGGAGCAAGTGGAGACTTCGTAGGTGTTGGCTGATGTGTTTTTGTCTGGGTATGCCGAGGACGAGTCTGGCGGCAGTGTTCTGTATTGTCTGGAGTTTGCGGAGTAGGGACTTGTTGATGCTGGCGTAGAGTGCGTTTCTATAGTCCAGTCTGCTGGTGATGACTGTCTTCCTTGACTCAGGGGGATCCACTTGAAGGTCTTGCGGAGGGTGTTGAAGCAGCTGGAGGTGACGGCGTTGACCTGTCGTTCATGGTGAGTGATGAGTCGAGTACAATGCAGAGGTTCTTGGCGTGGGCTGAGGGGGTAGGTGGGCTTCCGAGGGTGGTCGGCCACCAGGTGCTGTCCCATGCAGAAGGAGTGCTACCGAGGTCAAGGACTTCCATCTTCTCATTGTTGAGCTTCAGGCAGCTGTTGGTCATCCAGACTGCGACGTCTTGCATTCCTTTCTGAAAGTTGAGTTTGGCACTGGTGGAGTCTTTGGTGAGGGAGAGGATGAGCTGGGTGTCGTCTGCGTAGGATACGATGTTGAGGCTGTGTTGACGGACGATGGCTGCGAGGGGGGCCATGTAGATGTTGAAGATGGTGGGGCTCAGTGATGAAACCCTGTGGGACTCCACAGGTGATTTTCGTGGGGTCGAAGAGGAAGGGTGGGTGTCTGATCCTTTGGCTTCTTCCAGTGAGGAATGATCGGATCCAGTCCAGTGCTGTTCCTTGTATGTCTGCATTGTGTAGTCTGGCGACTAGTGTGCGGTGGGAGAAGGTGTCGAAGGCAGCTGATACGTTGAGAAGGATGAGGGCTACGGAGTGGCCTTGGTCCAGGAGGATGCGGATGTCGTCTGTGGCAGCGAGTAGGGCGGTCTCTGTGCTGTGGTTGCTTCGGAATCTGGATTGGGACGGGTCAAGGACGGCGTTCTCTTCAATGAATCGTGTCATTTTCCTGTTGACTGTTTTCTCTGCAACTTTGGCTGCGAAGGGGAGGAGCAAGATGGGCCGATAGTTTGGGTTGGTGGGGTCAGCTGTGGACTTCTTGCGCAGGGGTCTGACTTCTTCACGCTTTCAGTCGCCTGGGAACGTGCCTGTTTTGAAGGTGGTGTTAGTGGTGCGTTTTAGTTCGGGTGCGATGGCGGACGAGCTCTGTGGTAGATGTGAGGGGGCAGGGGTCAGTGGGGGCCCCTGAGTGGATGCTTTTCATGGTTGAGGTGGTATCTTCGGCCGTGATCGGTGTCCAGTTGGAGATGGTGGGCTGAGGGGCGGGGGGCCACCTGTGGCACCTGGTGAATGGTTGATGAAGTTGTTGTAGAGGGTTTTGATCTTGAGGTGGAAATAGGTTCCAAGCTTGTCGCAGAGGTCTTGGGATGGGGTGATGTCTGTGGCTTCGCTGCATGGGTTGGTGAATTCTTGAATGACACTGAAAAGTTCCTTGGAGTTGGTGGAGTTGGCCAGGATTTTGTTGTGGATGAAGTTCCTCTTGGTGGCTCTGATCTGGTTGTGGTAGTCCGTCATGGCGTCCTTGTAGGTGGTGTGGTGTTCAGTTGTCTTGGTGTTTCTCCAGTTCTTCTCCAGGGGTCTGCAGGTGTGTCTGGCTTCTTGGAGAGTGGTGGTGAACCAGGTGGCTTTCCTTGGTGTGTCGGGGTTATGTAGCGGGGCAAGCTCATTTGCGCAGTTGGAGATCCAGGTGTGGAGTTCTATGGCTGCGTCGTTTACGTCGGGTAATCAGGTGTGGTTGTCTCGGGTGAGGGTGGAGTCAAGTTGCATGTCGGTAACCTTGCTCCAGTTCCTTCATGATGGGCGTGGGGCTGGTTTGGGTGCCTTGGGTTTGTTGATGGCGAAGTGTATGCCAAAAGTGAGTGTGTGCGCGTCGTGATCAGATAAGACCCGACCTAGATACTCTGTTTCTTGGATCATGGGGATTATGTGTGATGAGCAAAGGAATCGATCTAGGCGGACTCTGAGGTTATGCGGGATAGAGTGGAAGGAGTATAGTGTTGGGGTATTTACTATGTCATGCATCTACCAAAGCCCAATGATCAATCCAGGTGTCAAAGCGCCTTGTTTGTGCCATGGCTGGAGAAGCTGGGTGTGTTGGGTGTGATCTGTCCAGGGATATGTCCTGCACGCAATTATAGTCTCCTCCTAACAACCAGGGTGTTGTGGTATATTGGGCCAGACCGTGGGATAGAGAGTCCCAATATTTCCCATGTCCCGTGTTTGGCGTGTAGATACTGCCTAGTAAGATCAGTTGACCACCCAGGAGTCCCTCCAGGAGGGCAAAGTGACCCTCCATATCTACCGTCCTACACAGTTACTAGAACGGGACCCCCAACCGAAGCCACATGAGTGCACCCCGTGCAAGTGCTTTCGTAATTTGTTGAGTTCTCCCGCCGTCAAATGCGTTTCTTGTAGCATCGCAGTCTGCGCATTCTGCCGCTTTATGTAGAATTATACTGGATTTCTCTTACGAGCTGTGTGCATGCCTTGCACATTAAGTGTGAGGATGTTAATATCGCCTTTACGTGCCATGGGGAGTTTTGAATGTTATGGTCTGAGCGCCATGGGGGGGGTGGGGAAAGGCCTGCTGTGTGTGCAACTCTTAGTTCGGCCTTGGTGCGGCATGTGGGCCTATATCTCTCATCCATCCATCTGGAAGCATTCATTTGGTGCATTGGTGGGTGGCAGATTGAGGGATGTCAACTGGGGTGGGAGGTACTCCCAATACTTGGGACCTACCGCAACGGGCGGCACATCCAAACTTTGCATGTCATTAAAACTCTAATGTATTGTGGGCTCTGGTTGGCCACGCGCCTACGCTGGTCCCGCGAGTGGCATTGCAGGATCTATGTATGCGGAGGGGCCTGCCTATCATATACTGTGTATGGTACAGTTTCTTGAACATTACTATCTCGCAGTTATCAAATAAGTGATACATTTACATGTTTGCTAATAGGTACAGTGCATATAAGTGTGTCTGCTGTTTGCGGCGTCACCAGTGGTGGAGTCACAGAGCGCGTCCAGGATATGGTCCCATCGCTGCCACCTTCTTCTGATGTGTGGGCCTCTGTCTTCATCCATTGCCATTGAAGCTGGCCATAATTCGCTGCTGCTTGTAGGGCTTTCCTGCACTCAGCAATTATCTGTTCCATGTCCAGTAATCCCTTGAGCTGGGTGCGGGTCATAGATTTGGAGGGCCTATCGTGCCTTTTGGGGTGGCGCTGACTGTTCTTTGTCGCTTGAGATCGTTTATTGCTTTTTGAGGTTGAGCACGGGTGATTTTGTCAGTTTGATCCACCCTGTCATGAGCTGCCTCGGGGTCTATGAAAAATGTGGAGGATCCATCGTGCATGATCTTGGGTTGTGCTGGGAACAGCAGTGAATATTTGATTCCTTCTTGGCAAAGACGTCGCTTAACTTAAGGATCGTTGGTGTTGTACTGCTCGAGAGTAGTCTGGGAAGAGTATTTTGTGTTTGTCTCTGACTCGGATGGGCCCGTGTTGTCTGGCGGTGCGGAGCACTGCATCTCTGTCTCTGTAGTGGAGAAACTTTGCAAGTAATGGGCGAGGAGGAGTTCCCGGGGGTGGGTGACGAGCCGGCACCCTGTGTGCCCTTTCTATTGAGAAGAAAGTGGTGAGGTCCGTAGCCAGTGTGAATGAGCAAGTCCAGGTTTTCATGTAATCAATGGGATTTGTTCCCTCTATACCTTTTGGAAGGCTTAGGACGTGAATATTACATCTTCTCGAGCGTCCTTCAAGGTCATCTGCAAGATCCTTTAGGGTCACCACCCAGTCTAGCAGTGTCCGCAGCATTTCTTGTTGCATTTTGGCTAGTGGTTGTAGATTGGTACAAAAGGGGGTGGTGATGGACAGAGCATCAGAACCAATCAAACACTCACACCCAGTCAACAGATCTGGGTTTGATCCATCACCGTTTTTTAGCCCACTCTGCCACCCC
Source organism: Triturus cristatus (assembly GCF_964204655.1). Classification (NCBI taxonomy): domain Eukaryota; kingdom Metazoa; phylum Chordata; class Amphibia; order Caudata; family Salamandridae; genus Triturus; species Triturus cristatus. The sequence continues at coordinate 1,346,842,611 of NC_140589.1, forward strand.
AGTTTAGACATGGCCATATGCAAATCAGTCTGACCCTGTGCCTCATGGGAACAGTCCAGCCCGAACTGCCAAGCCATGCCTTCCCTGGACCGGAAACAAGCTTCCTAGGACCGGTTTCTGGCATTTCAGCCGTCTTCAGCCAGGCTTGCTTGAATCCATTGGCAAAGTGAGCAAGGGACTCACGTCTGAGCATACCCTGCCAACTTATGGCGAACAAAGCGGTACAAAAGGGGGTGGTGATGGACGGAGCATCAGAACCAATCAAACACTCACACCCAGTCAACAGATCTGGGTTTGATCCATCACCGTTTTTTAGCCCACTCTGCCACCCCAGTTCAGACATGGCCATATGCAAATCAGTCTGACCCTGTGCCTCATGGGAACAGTCCAGCCCGAACTGCCAAGCCATGCCTTCCCTGGACCGGAAACAAGCTTCCTAGGACCGGTTTCTGGCATTTCAGCCGTCTTCAGCCAGGCTTGCTTGAATCCAGTGGCAAAGTGAGCAAGGGACTCACGTCTGAGCATACCCTGCCAACTTATGGCAAACAAAGCGGTACAAAAGGGGGTGGTGATGGACGGAGCATCAGAACCAATCAAACACTCACACCCAGTCAACAGATCTGGGTTTGATCCATCACCGTTTTTTAGCCCACTCTGCCACCCCAGTTCAGACATGGCCATATGCAAATCAGTCTGACCCTGTGCCTCATGGGAACAGTCCAGAAACCGGTCCTAGGAAGCTTGTTTCCGGTCCAGGGAAGGCATGGCTTGGTAGTTCGGGCTGGACTGTTCCCATGAGGCACAGGGTCAGACTGATTTGCATATGGCCATGTCTGAACTGGGGTGGCAGAATGGGCTAAAGAACGGTGATGGATCAAACCCAGATCTGTTGACTGGGTGTGAGTGTTTGATTGGTTCTGACGCTCCGTCCATCACCACCCCCTTTTGTACCGCTTTGTTCGCCATAAGTTGGCAGGGTATGCTCAGACGTGAGTCCCTTGCTCACTTTGCCACTGGATTCAAGCAAGCCTGGCTGAAGACGGCTGAAATGCCAGAAACCGGTCCTAGGAAGCTTGTTTCCGGTCCAGGGAAGGCATGGCTTGGTAGTTCGGGCTGGACTGTTCCCATGAGGCACAGGGTCAGACTGATTTCCATATGGACATGTCTGAACTGGGGTGGCAGAGTGGGCTAAAGAACGGTGATGGATCAAACCCAGATCTGTTGACTGGGTGTGAGTGTTTGATTGGTTCTGACGCTCCGTCCATCACCACCCCCTTTTGTAGTGGTTGTAGATTGGCAATCGTCTTTTCTCCTCCGCCACTTTGTCCGCAAGTTTACGGCGATCGTCGCGCAGCAAGTTAAGATCTGTAGCCAGGGTGCCGGACCTTCCTTGCATCAAGACCCTGGAGTGCTCAATGGCCTCCAAAACTTTGTCCAATTTTTCTGACATAGTGCGGGGGGTGACTCGGCGTCTCCTTGCTGTGGTTTGGCAGTTGTGGTGTTACTCTGTGTTGTAGTAGGCATCAGGGATCCAGCGTAAGAGCGAAGCTTCCCCATTTTGTGTTAGATTGGATGCGCCCCTTTGCTTAAGGGTGGGCACGCCGTCTGACTTGGTCCCAACTGGGGTTTTCCCCACCGCTTGTGATTCAGTTGGGCCTTAGTAGTGGCGAGGCGTGAAAGTTGTATGTCGCAGTAGGGGTTTTCGTGTGCGGGCGTTACTGTGTGGGGCCACACCTTGAGGTCGGTGCTGAGTGGCGCACGCCTTTTTTTTTTTTTTGCAGGCTCATTAATGTGCAGGCCCCCATGTTACATTGGATTCGCCTGTGGCGTAAGTTGTGTCTTTGACCCCTCAATGGGCTGGGTGGGGAGGGCCGCTAGGTACATCCGATGAGGCCTCCACCGCGCAGTCAGCAGTCCCTTCTTTTACCTTTGGGCGCTGCCATATTGAATCCGCCTCTCAGTGGGAGGGGCCTCGTAACGCACATCTCCTGGACTTTGGGCCAGCAGACTGGGTGCCGCCGTCTCCGCTCCCGCACCTGGTCTGATAGTGCCATTTTGAGGCCACTCCAGAGCGGATTATGGGCGAGGCTGGATCCGACTCTTGGTGCCTCAGTCAGACATGTCCACCCTCTTGGCTGGCTTGACTACGCCCCCACACATTCTTTTATAGGCAATCAGTGCAGTTCCTTTAGGCCTGGCTGAATATGGGCTCTCTTGGGAAGGCATAGTAGAAGCCTGGCAGCAGCATTCTGCATCAGCTGTAATCTCCTCGGTAGATAGGCAGGTAGGCCCCAGTACAGAGAGTTTGCATAATCCACCCTTGAGGTGATCAAGGCCTGGATCACTGTTTTCTGCTGCGGGAGGAGAAGTTGGAGAAACTTTAACATTTTTAGCAGGCCAAAGCAGGTGCCTACAACCCCCACCCCCATAGGGGGGGCGAAAGAAGCAGTAGTATTGAATTTTACCCCAAGATTGCGTGCTACCATGGTAGGGGAAGGTGGCTGGGGACATCCTTGGGCCAATGGTCATTTTCCCAGCTGGGCGGGGGACCCCAAAGAGCAAAATTTCTGTCTTGTTAGTATTACATTGGAGGCCACTATCGCACATCCACTGAAACACAGAAGTCAAGCAGGTCAGGAAGTTACACAGTGCATTATATGAATTTTTATCAAAGGTGTAGAGCAGCTGCATTTCAACTGCATAAGATATTGTCTGTACCCCAAAGGATTCAATTATGGTTCAAAAGGGGTCATATCCACATTTAAACAATGTGGGACTTACTTGTCGAATACCCCCCGAGGGACCTCATAACCCAATGGTTTAGAATCAGAGGCAAATGGGACCATCCAGACTGACTGGTACCTGTCAGTCAAAAAGGAACTAAACCATGCCAAAGCCGAACCACAGACACCTATGGCTTTGAGGTGCTGAAGGAGTGTCAAATGTGAGACCGGGTCAAAAGCTGCAAATAGATCAAGGAGGATCAGTGCCACCTTCTTCCCTTGATCTACAGCTAGCCTAATTGTATATGAGACATCTAACAGTGTGGTCTCGGTGCTGAAACCCGGGGGAAGTCCCACTGGGTAGGGTGAAGAAGCGCATTTTGTTCTCAAAAATCAGAGAGCTGTTTGTTTATGAGCTTCTCTAAAATATTGGTAAAGGATGGCAGCAGAAAATTGGGACAGAAATTGGCAAAATTTGTCTTGTCTGTTGAGGGTTTGTTTAAAAGGGGAATCAACTTGGATTACCTCCAACCACTGGGCACTGTGGCCAAACGAACTGACTGATTTAAAAGCTGGTTTAGAACAGGATTGATGGCCGTACAATTGGTGACAAGAATGTGAGGAGGACTGGGGTCATCTGGCAACCCTGATTTGCAAGCCCTCAAGGCCTGAGAGGATTCCTCAAGTGAAATCAAGGCAAATTCCTATAGCAATTGGCCACAAGAGGGCACTATTTCTACCTGCAGTGCGTGTGGTCACAGATCCACATTGAGGCGGCTCCTGTGAGATATAAAGCATCCACGATGGTTTGGATTTTAGCGTCAAAGTAGTTGGATAATTGGGTACATAAATTAAGAGAAGGTTTTAAAGGCTGAAGCAAGGCTTTTGGGTATATAAACTTTTTGATGATTTTAATATCTCCCAGGACTTGTTTTGAGACATGTCAATCTGATCTGTAAAAAGTCAGACTGAGCTTTCTTAATTGCACGATGATAGATATTTAGAGCCTTCTGTAGAGCGCTTTGTCATTACAAAGGTAATCATGCCTCCACTCAGTTTCCATTTTTTTATAGTGCTTATAAAGCACTTTAAGCTCCTCACTAACCCAAGGGGTTGACTATCTTTTTACTGAGGTACGATGTGTTTAGCCACCTGTGTAAGCCAGGAGTCGACAGACTAACATTGACCACCATGTCCACCTTCATAGATGGAGAGTGCTTGCTCAAGGCAAGACTAAACTTCGTATAAGAGACAGTGGCCCAATTATGATGCAGTAGAGAACAGCTATAATCAAAGGGGGGACGTCAGAGCTTGCTATTTATCGAGGTCCTGTTCCTATGCTCCAAGGCGTGTCTGTTAATATCAAAAGGGGAACAGTTCCTCTCTATGGGCCTGAATAGAGAGTTACAATGACTTTCTACACTATTGAAGATGGTATCTGGGGGGGATCTGCAAGTTCAGATCGTAAGGCCCTCACACACCTGTTAGGGTGTCATGCTTCATCATTGGGCGCTCCTCGTCGGACCGGCGCTGCAATGTCCGACGGGCCTGGTGGCATCTTTATCGGAGGTCTTTTTGATCTGAGAACGCCGTTTGGTGAGTGTGGTGTGTGGGGCTATAGGAGAAACATTGTCTTCTAAAGGCTGCAAAGTGTGATTTAAAAAAGGCCCCTGACCTTGTTAGTTCACTTTATTAATGCTCAAGGATGGGACTTATTAAAAACAGTGAGGCTACGTGTAATAAGTGAGGGTATTCGAGTAGCCTTTTGTTGATTAGGTCAACATGTTTCGTGTCTGGTGCTCTAAAGTAAAGCGACACTTCTTCAGGACCAAAATGACATGACCGCTGATTGTCAGTCAAGGGAGGGGAACTCCCTTTCTTAAATTCAAGATCCTTAGTCTAGGGTTCTTGATATGGCGTTCCACCTGGATAGATAGGGCCAAAAAAAAGAAAGAAAAGGGATATGGATACCATCAGATACTCGTACAGGTGGACTAGTCAGCTAAATTAGAAACCAGGATATCACCCAGAAAGGACCAGACAGGACAGGTCTCGTATAGTAACAATAGGTTTGTAGAATGGATAGATAAAAATATATCTATTAAGCTAACGCTAGGTGAACATTAAAAACATGACATGAAAAAGTTAACAGCATGACATGACTGAGGTGACACGACTAAGGTGAAGGATAACTCCACACACCAGGGGGAGGTAACGTTGTCAGGGGGAAAGGAACAATTCTTACCTCCTAAAGGTTGAATGGAGAGCCTCATAGATGAGGGAAGACGACCCGACCACTTGAACGGGTATACTACATAACAAGGAGTAAATGAGACATAAAACCAACAACGACAAATTGGCACTGTCAGTTGAGACATAACAGGATAAATCATATATATATATACACTGAAACCAAGCAGGAGTGAACTGATAATTCGCATGCCTCTGGTATGTATCAACATTAGATGCTCACATCAAAACAGACTGGTGTATCGACATTAGTGGTTCAGATCAAAACAAGGGGTGTAACAAAATTGGTTGTTCACCACGGGAAGGGTGACGATATCCCACCTGCCCATAGTGCCGCGCTTGTGCTATTGGGGGGGGGGGGGAAATTTAGTAGCGGGGGTACCTCGATGGTAAGTGAGGAGAGGGGCGTTACGCCGTGGGTGTACCGTGAGTCACGCTATGGACGGACTAAGAGTGCCGTACCGGAAAGATAGATAATAATTCTTAACCGTGCTCACACTATAAATGGTCCCGCGGACTGGTGTATGAATAGTGGATATGTAACGGACTATAGTGGCAATACCAACGCGGGTGAAACAGGAGTACCTCGATGAGTTGGCCACATACTGGCTGTGCGCGCTAGGCAAAGGGTCGGGATGGCCGATATAAAGGAGATTAAAAATTCTCAGGGAATTAAGGTGAAGGAAGTTGAACAGATCCGAGAGGTTTTTTAACAATTTTATACAGAACTCTATACAAAGGATGGTCGAGAGAAAGAGGAGGATATAAGGACCTATTTAAGCGATATAGAGCCCTCAGGGCTAGCAGAGGAGGACAAGAAGGGGCTGGAGGAGATACTGCAGTTGAAGGAACTGGTTGAGGCTATGAGGGATCTACCATCAGGAAAGGCAGCTGGCCCGGATCAGATTCCGATAGAATTTTACAAAACCTTTCAACCCTCTCTCATAAAAGAAATGTTTAATGTTATGCTGCTGGCACAAAAGGGTGAGTCTGCACCAGAGTCCTGGGGCGGGGCAGACATCATTGTAATACCGAAGAAGGGTAAACCCGCAGACACCCCGGGGTCGTATCGTCCTATCACTTTAATGAACGCAGATATTAAGGTGTTTTCTAAAATTTTGGCGAAAAGGTTGTCTAGGGTAGTTGAATCACTGGTAATTCCTTCTCAGCACGGGTTTATCCCGGGTAAAGGGACAACTCAACACACTAGACAAGTAATCACGGCATTTGATGCAGCAAACACTCTAGAAGCCCCCATGGCAGCCCTGTTCCTAGATGCTGAGAAGGCATTCGACAGGGTTTCTTGGAGGTATATGTGGGAAGCTCTGAGATGGAATGGTATAGGGGTAGGATTTATCAAAGCTCTGCAGACCCTATATATAAACCCGACGGCCAAGATAAGAGTTAATAGAGGACAAACATCCGTAGTCTATATCCAGAGAGGAACAAGGCAGGGATGCCCCTCTTCGTCCCTCCTTTTTGCTCTTTACCTGGATTCCTATATATGAAATCTGGAAAGAAATGTTCTGATTCCACCGCTAATATTAAATGGCTGTAGACTTAAAACGCTAGCATACGCTGACGATGTGGCCGTCCTGACGACAAAGCCTGCAGACGCTATCAGGGCAATCGAAGAAGAAGCTGTGCGATTTGGGCAGTTCTCAGGATATAGCCTGAATAAAGAGAAAACTCAGATAGTTAAAAATCAGTGGGTAATGTGTAACGATGATAGAGTGGTGGGAGTGGCAAACTATCTGGGGGTGCAAATTACAGCAGAAGTAGATAAGATTGTTAAAAACAACATCGCACCCTTAACAGCTCAAGTTAAAAAGGATCTGGAAAAAATGAATAACCTACACCTGTCATTGGTAGGCTGTACAAACATCATCAAGATGATGGTTTTACCTAAATTTTTATATTTTTTCAGGGCTATACCCTTGTTGTTTGAAGCCAACTGGTTTAAGGGCCTAGAGGCCATATGTAGCAGGTTCATCTGGGCAAATGGTAAGACCCGGAGGGCCTATAGGTTTATGACACTTCCTAGGGAAAAAGGGGGATGGGGAGCACCAGACTTTCGTTTATATTATATGGCAACTGTTTTGCAATATATACAAGGATTAATTGGGGGGAATATTGATGATGCAAGAATGCACAAGATGTCTACTGAGATTTATGCAGTTGTACTAGGGGCAAATACCTATAACTGTTTTTTAAAGTGTACAGATTCTAGCTATTTTAAGAGAACTAGGTTTAAAACTGTTAAGGCGGCTGTTGTGGTATGGAATGCTTTCTTAAAAAAAGTCAAGATGGGGAGGTATAACAGATATGTGTCCATAAGCAATAACAGATCACTCCCAGCGGAAATATTTGCTGTTCAGACAATGGCGGAATGGGCAGCAAGAGGGATTACGCAAATAGGAGACCTGCTCGCTCGGGATGGTTTTATGCAATTCTCAGATCTGCGAGCTTTATATAATTTAGACAATAGGGGTTTTTTCATGTATTTGCAGATTAGAAGTTTTTTCAAAAATAAAGTGGGCTTTACCAAGATAGAAATAATGGAGAAAATCAAGCTGATGGGGGACTGTTCAATAAGGTCGTTTTATGCAACACTGTTGAAAGAAAATCAGGATGATCTAGAGAAATTTAGTACAAAATGGGCAGATAAAATAGGAGTTAAAAGTAATTTGTTTCTGGAATCTCTGAATTTAGGACGCACAATATTAAGTTCAGCCCCTTTGCAGTCTCAGCATTATAAAACATTATACTTTCTTTATTTTACGCCTGCAAGGATAGCAAGGTTGGGTGGGAGTTCAGGAATTAACTGCCCTCAATGTGATGCGTTAGAGGCAGATAGCATACACATCTTTGCAACATGTCCCCAACTTCAATTTTTGATTAAAGAGATAGAGGGGTTCCTAGCAAGGTCCTTGGGTATAGGGATCTCTCTTTTACCATCTTGGATTATGTTAGGAGTGGCAGAAGTAGAGCAGGAGCACTCAGAATTCTTGTTTGTTATAATGGCCGTTTCTAGATTGACAATAGCTAGGGCTTGGTTGGATAAAAATCCCCCAGAATTTCAAACTTGGTTGGCAAATACGTTGTATGTACACAATATGGAGGAAAATATTTTTGCTCGGAAAGGGAGGAGAGGAAGATGTTTGGGGAGAAGGATTTGGGAGCCATTAAGTAAATGGAAGGAGAAACAAGAGTGCCGCACTGCTTAAACAAAGTATTGAAATAATTTGGTTGAATTTCTGGAATTTAAATAATAGAAATTAATGAAAGTAATGTAACTGTTAAAGGGTATTCAATGTAAGTCAAAACTGTGCTTATATTTGTTTTTATTTTTCTTTGTTATTGGGAGAAAATAAAAAATATTTAAAAAAAAAACAAAAAAAAATACAATGTCTAAGAATGGACTTAGACACTGTAGGGATACAGTGTTCATGCACCTGTAACCTCACTAGTGGTATAGTGCACCCAGCTAGAGGGGTGTCTTACCTATACCATAGGCAGTGGGTTGCAGGCATGGCACACAGGTATGTGTGCCATGTCGACTTTTCACTTTTCTTTGCACCAAAATACGCGGCCTGCAATGGCAGTGTGTGTGTAAAGTACAGGACCTCTAAGGGTGGCACAATATGTGCTGCAGTCCTTAGAGGCCTTCCCTTGTCACAGTGCCCTTGGTACCCATGGTACCTTTTACAAGGGACTTACATGTGGCGAGTGAGGTGCCAATTGCGGGTACAAAGGTACAATTTTGGCAAATACCACAAGCCCTGGGAACCTGATTGGCAGGGACCCAGGGCACATCAAGTCAAAGTGCATCAGAAATCTGGCAAAAAGTGGGGGGGTAACCAACAGAAACACAGCTTCCTGCAACAAGTACCTTTAGGTATCTCGTCCTATAGAGGTACCCACATCTGAAATAATGTTAAATAGTTTATTTTTACAACCTTGTAAGGGAACAGAAGTCTAATGCTGGTGTAGTACCAACAATCCCATTTCCCATCAAACATTACTAAGAAAAATTATGGAGAGGGTTCCAAAATTTCCAATCAACTTCATAACCAAATGAACTACTAGAGCATCCTATACTCAGTTTGATTTTGTTTTAACACTTCTGGTAATACTACTAGATACAGTTTAAAATGCATTGTAGTATATATACTAGAAAATGTAGTTCAACATGTAGTACAATCCACTATAGGTGTTACTATACCAAGCGGAGCATACATTGCCAGTATTCTATGCTTATCTTGGGGTGTCATACGAGGATAGACCACTTCCAATTGTCAATAATCCAAAATTGAATGAATTTGGGGTGCCCTTTGCCCATAACTGCATTAATAGTCTGTATAATATTTGCCTACATTGGAGGAGGTGCCTATATGGCAGCAAAAATGAACATACCAGTCGCTATCGTCTGTAGTGCGTATTGTGAAAGTAGATACAGAGCCACCAACTCATTCAGTAAGTGTCTTAACGCCAGAGCATTTACATTTCTTAATGTCAGAATGAGGAGTATGACCAGGTAATACTGCCAACAAGCACCTGGAATACTTAAAGACCTTATTCTTTTTGGTTCAACCATGTGTGGTAACTGTTCATCAAACCCCACACTTGATGTTTGTTAGACCTGGAATCCTTGGCGTGGTTCCCCCTGACTTTTTGCCTTCAAACCTCCAATTTTTACTATCTTCATTTTCGCTGGCTTTAAGACTCTGGGCACTTTACCACTGCTAACCAGTGCTAAAGTAACTCTGCTCTCTGCTTTAAACCTAATAAAATTGGCTTATTCACAATTGGCATCTTTAATTTACTTTAAAAGTCCCTAGTAAAGTACACTACATGTCCCCAGGGCTTGTAAAGTAAATGTTACTAGTGGGCCTGCAGCACTGATTGTGCCACCCACTTGTCATGATCACGACCTCCATGTGTCCTCACTCCGCCTATTCCTTGTGCGTGGGGGGATTGTGGGGAAGTCTCAAAGCCACCCTTGCTGTTTATGGGACTCGTTGTTCGGTAGGCTTGACAACTTTTTTGGCATGGTAATACCCCCTCCCCCTGGAGCCCTAGGCCATCAAGTCATGAAACACCAAAGCACAAACAGTAACATCCCCCAGGAACTTTAGGCCAACTCATCATGACTATGGTGATATTTGGCCTTCTCCAGTATTGATCTTTCATAGATTTGCATGCTTGAATCTTTCCCATTGTCATGGTGGGAACCTCATTGTATTTAAAACAAGCAGTACCATGTAAGTACATTAAAAGACATAGAGAAAGCAATTGACATTGTTAATCAATTCACATTGTTTTAATAGACCCAAACTGCAGCCAATCGAAGACAGCACTCTGAACCACTCTTCTCCATGCACAGCCACCATACCTCAGATTTCTAAACGCAAGTCGTGTGTGAGGGAGTCTCCCTGAGCTCAGATTTGTCAACCTTTGTCTTCTCTCAAGGAATGAAACATTGAACCACTACAGCTTTGAGGTACTGTTTTACTTAGTAGTTTTTACATCATGTCAGAAGAATCTAAGAAGAGGTTTTTCAGGCCCTGCCCGTCTTGTGGAAAACCAACACTTTTCTCAGAAGATTCCAATAAATGCTTTCTATACTGTTTACATCCTCAGCATAAACCTAAGGACTGTAAACACTGCAGAACCTTTTTTTGCCAAGACATTGAAGTACAGTGAAGCCAGACTACTCTATGGCTAAAAAAGAGGAAGTCCTGGTCAGAATCTTGTTCTGATGAGAATGAGGGTCAAAGTCGCTCTCCACCTGAGCGTAAACGCAAAAACGAGGGCTCTACCTCATGTGTCAAAGACCCAAAAAGAATGAAAGCTACTGATAAAACCTCTGGGTCTGAAAACTCAGGCACTAAGGACCTTTCTTTAGGTTCCACTCAGAAGAGATCTTCTGCCTCTTCTTCAGTGCCTGTCACTCCTCAGAGTCATTGTTGACGAAAATTAGATCATCGATAGACCCGTCGACGACAGCTGTGTCACTGAGAACTACGTCAATGGTACGTTTCCAGTCACGAAAGTGATGACGGTAACTCCAACATCGATGACAACAGCTTTGTCGAAGAAATCGGTGATGACGACCACCCTGTCAATGACGTAGTCGACGGCGATACCATGGACAGCGATTTTTAAATCTCCAATGTTGAGACCAACATTGGTTGCCAAAATGAAATTAAAGGAGATCACTTCTTTGTCTGCGGCGCCATTGTCGATGAAGCAGAAAAAAACTGCGTTCTTGCTAAAGGGGCTTCTATACAATTACAACTGGGCCAGACATCACCTAGTAAGATTTTCCCATTACCTCCAGCTCATCTTCTTGACACGGAGTAATCAGATGAAGGACTTTTTGGTCCAGCATACAGCCCTTCTCAACTAAGGGTAAAGTTTCAGGAGACAGATGAGGAAGAAGACCCTAACAGAGGCACTTCTGCCCACCTGGAAGGTGACTATTCTTTCACGTCTCCAGCAGACTGTGTCCCATTGTTATGACACTTTCCAAGAGCAATACCCTTATGAAGATCCCTATGAGGATACCATCTCAGTGCCTACCTCTTTGGTCACCAACTTGAGCCACAAGCTTAATGACTACTACAAGCACTTTCCAGAAGCAAATGCACCAATACCTCTCACTCCCAATCACTCAGATGCACCTGGCACGACAACTTTTCCTAAGGATCCGGTGCCTGTTCGCACGCAAGAGGACAGGACAGTACTACCTCCCATCACCATCTAGCATGATTATATTGACAGCGATGCTGATGATCAACCTGAGGAAGGAGAACTACTTCGGGACCCAGCTACATCGGATCAGAAGTGGGATGACTATGCTGCCCCTTTATCACCATCACCAGCAAGTTCTCTCCTGAGGACATAGGAGAATTTCACAAATTATTGGAACGTGCTTTTAAGAGATTGGTTCGGCCTTTTCCAGTGAAACAAACAGAATGCTTTATGTAAGATTTTAAGGACTCTGCAAGAAAATCCTTAGATCTATCCCAATTGTCAGCTATATTTTGGAAGAAGGCCTTAAACTGATGAAGAACCCAGCTTTGGTCACTGCTGTTGTTCCTTGGCTAGACAAAAAGTATAAGGCACCAGATTCTTCACCAGCCTGTTTAATAGGGCATCCTCCCTCAGATTCGGTAGTCATGCAGTCCGCCCAACGATCCTTCTGCCTCCTGCTCAGCACTACCAGATAAGGAAGGCAGAAAGCTAGATAACAGCGGCAAGCATTTTGCAGCAATGGCAGCTACTTCCACCAGGACTTCATATACGCTGGCCATTCTGGGTCACTACGACAAATGTGGTCTGATCTATCAGCTTGCTTGGAGTTCTTGGCACGGGGGTGGGGGGGTGCAACTCTGGATCAGACGAAAAGCCAGGACTTGAGGCTCTTCCTGAAGGTGTGCAGGGTAGGGGAGTGTCTGATGTTGACTGGGAGCTCACTCCCGGCTCTGGCTGCAGTGTAGGAAAAGGCTCTTCCAGCCTCTCTGGATCTGCGGATGCGCTGGGTTTCTGCTAGGGCAAGGTCAGCGGAGCGGAGGTTCCTTTTGGGTATGTGGAAGGAGACTCTTTCGTTGAGGTATTTGAGTCCGATGTTGTGGAGGGATATGAAGGTGTGGGTGAGTAGACTGAAGGTGACTGTCTTTTCAACGGGGAGACAGTGGAGGTCTCGCAGGTGGTGATCTGCTCATGTCGTGGGGGTGTCGAGGATGAGTCTGGCTGCGGTGTTCTGGATGGTCTGGAGTTTTCGTAGCAGTGACTTGTTGATTCCTGCGTAGAGGGCGTGTCCGTAGTCCAGTCTGCTTGTTATGAGTGTGTGGGTGATGGTCTTTCTGGCTTTGGGGAGGATCCACTTAAAGGTCTTACTGAGGATGTAGAAGCAGATGGAGGCGACTGCGTTGATCTGTCTGGCTGAACTTGGCCTCCACCAACCAGGTGACCCAAGTATACAACCGTGCTCTGCCACTTGGTGGCCTTAATAGTGAGGCCTGACTTCTGCAGGGCCTCTGGAACATTTCTGAGGTGGACCAGGTGATCTTCCCAGGTGGAACTATAGACAGCAATACCATCTAGATATGCTGCACTATAGGGTTCCAGACCTGTTAAGACTTTGTTCACCAGCCTCTGAAATGTTTCAGGTGCATTTTTCAGACCAAAGGGCATCACAATAAATTGATAATGCCCAATATGGATTGAAAATGCTGTTTTTAGCTTGGGATCCTCAGCTAGTCTGATTTGCCAGTAGCCAGCAGTCAGGTCAAATGTACTCAGATATTTGGCTGAGGCCAAAGCCTCTACAAACTCATTTGCCCTAAGAATATCATGGGTATCAGTCCTAGCGACTGCATTGAGGCCTCTGTAGTCCATACAAAACCTAATCTCTTTTTTCCACCCTTGTTGGGAGGTTTTGGTACAAGGACTCCTGGACTAGCCCAGGGGCTATCTAAAGGCTCAATGATCCCCAATTCCAGCATCTTTTGGACCTGGCCTGAGGCGGTTTCTGACATGGTCAGGCTATCTGTAAATGTTTGTCCTTTACAGGCAGACTGCCACTTATGTCCACTTCATGGGTACACCAGGTGGTTTGACTGGGTGCCAGAGAGAACATGTGTTTGTACTGATTGAGGACCTTCCTGCAATCTGCTTGCTGCTGATCAGTGAGGCTGCTTGCCAAGGCAACTCCTTCAACTGACCTATCAACAGGGTTCTGATAGAGGAGATCAGGAAGAGGGTCACTATCTTTCCCCTGTCCCTCATCAGTGGCCATGAGCAAGCTCATATCAGCCCTGCCTATAAAAGGTTTTAGGTGATTCAGATGAAGTAAATTTTAGGGGCTTCTGGGAGTACCTTGGTCCACCAATGTGCCACTCTGAGGCTTCGCAGGCTTTGACTCGCCTCAAGGGTTATTCCATTTAGAACATTAATGATTGATACATTATTGCTGTGCTTTTCTGAATTCTTCTCTCTTTTACCACAACAACCTCCACTCTTTGTTTCCCCATGTGTCTCTGTTTATATATCTGGTATCTGACCTTTTTTCAATTTTCACTCTGCTGATTGGGTGCGGAGGCGGGGGCCGCTGGGTGGCGGGATACCGGGTACGGCATTGAACATCTTACCCCCATCAGGGTTGTCAGGGCATCGACAGCTCAGAGGGTTGGGATGATTCCTCCTCACTATCACAAGGGGGTAGGACCAGGTAGTGGTGATGGGGTTGGAGTGGGTGGCTATGCTATATCCCTCCAGGGTGGAGGGAACAGCTCATACTGTAATTAAGGAAGGGAAGGGGAGTAAAATGTGTCAGAATATTCTCGGATTTCTAAAAGTATACATACCAATGTTTTTGTTTGTGGTCTTGAGGGTGTAGGTTTAGGCAGTCTAATCTGTTGGATTGGGGAAGAGGTGTTGCGCAGGGGCTCACGGTTCGATCTCCGGCAGCAGGTTAGCCCAGCACCATGTGACTCTGGGCACTAGCTTGGTTAATCTTCCCGATGGACCCCAATACCTTGACACCCTTGGGTAATTGTTTGCGCTTTAGAAATACTGGTATTATTGTTAATAATGGCTAGGTTTAAATGTATGGATTGGAATGTTCCCGGCTTGGTGGAAATAGCGACTTATAGACCGCATCTTTTGGTCTCAACCGAGACGCACTTAGCGTATAAGGACCGTCTCTTACTGAAGCAACTAGGCTATGATATAGTGAGCACCACCTCACAAACTGTTTCTATTCGGGGGGGTCGCTTTATTATCTACAAAGAATACTCAAACTAACATCTTGAAAACTGTGGCTGATCTAAATGGGAAATGGGTGCTAGCTCAACTGTTATTGTATTCCCAGAGATTTGTCATTTGTGTACTGTGCGGGCACACATTGACGATCAGGAGGTATTGAACATGCTCTCCCTAGAGTTCTTAGACTAGGCGGTGGAACTGATTATTATGGGTGATTTTAACTGCGTAATGGATAATAGTATTGATTCAACCAATCACAAAACTACCCCTTTATGACTAGGACTAGGGTATCAATTAACTGTGTAATGGATTATAGTATTGATTCAACCAATCACAAAACTACCCCCTGTATGACTAGGACTAGGGAATCAATCAAAGAGCTGATTTGGCTGCACAGTATATTCGAAGTATGGAAGATTATACACCCAGCTAATCCTGGATATACTTTTCATTCTTGTCCACATAGGCAGTATTCCAGGATTGATATGGTACTCTCCAGGATGCCTTTACTAGTAGGTGCAGAAATAAACGTATGCCCTAGGATTGTATCAGATCACAACTCACTTTTATTTACATTCTGCCTCACCAATACACAAGTTACGCAGTCTAAGTTTTCATTTCCCCGTCATCTGCTGACTAATGATGATTATTTAACTTACACTACAGGTTTATTGAGGGAATTCTTTCCCAACAATACAGTGACACCCTATTGCTTAGGATACCATGAAAGCTTATATTTGAGGTACCACACTACAGTATAATAATAAACAAAATCGTGCTGTTCTGGATGCTGTGTGTCAACTGCGGCGAGGAATTCTACGGCTCAAAATCTTTCATGCCTAGGAAATTGCTCGAGGCGGCATGGACAAACAGGCAACCTTTTCACAATTAATTGAAAAACAGTCTGTGTCAGGGCGGGTATTAAAAGCGCAGATTGCAGCAAAGTATGCCAAGAATAAAGAGCTACAATATGATTATGGTGACAGGGGTGGGCAAGGTTTAGCTCACCAAATCTCGGATTGGCAGTCCAAATGTACGATACAATGCATCAAAGGTATAGCTGGTCATCTTCATATGAACCCTGAATCCATTTTAGAGCAGTTTTCCCTTTTTTATCAGGCTCTTTATTTCCAGCTTATGTAGACTGCCAGTCAGAGATTGCGACATACATGCAGAAGTGTAGGTTGCCCCACCTAGGAGACGATCAGGCAGGCGAGTTGGAAGCTCCGTTTTTTATGGATGAGTTGGAGCCGGCCTTGGCAGCTCTTCCTTTGGGCAAGGCGGCAGGGGAGGACGCTTTTCTCTTAGAGTTCTATAAGGTTTTTAAGGATGTACTAGTTAGAGATTTATTTTTATTTTTTTAATTTCTTTTTATTAAACAATCCAAAGAAAATGGTCATTGGATACAGGTAATCATTACTAATATCTGTATGACAGTCAGGCAGAAGTACCCTACATTGTGACAGTGGATAGTACCAAGATGGTCGCTTTCTACATACATCAAGGCGTTAGTGGTTCATCAAGGGAGGGGACAGTTGGGGGCTCTCACACATTCCCACGATAAATATTCCATTTAGTCCAGAGCCCTATCCATTTTCGGGGACAGCCACGAGCTACATACACTGTTTTCTCCCACATCATACACCAGTCCATGTCCTCTTTCCATGCGTTGAGCATTGGTGGTATTACCGCTCCCCAGAGCTGGGCAATATTTCTCTTGGCTACCATCTGTCCAAGCGTTGCCCAGGTTTTGCCCTTGGTGTTCAAATCCGTTGGCTCCCATATGTTCAGGAGACATCTTTTGGCTTCAAGACGAATTTCCATCCCCCATACCGTGCTCATACATTCATTAACTTTTTTCCAGTAATTTTGGATTAGTGGACACTCCCAGAGTATGTGTAGAAAAGACCCCTCCAGGCCACATTGCTGCTTACACATCCCCTCTTCACTCCTGCCCATCAGCACCAATCTGTGTACAGAGAGGTACACCCAGTGTAGAATCTTTAATTGGATCAGCCTAAGTTTCGCTGAGATGGCGAGTTCCTTATGGGAGGAGAGTGCTTCTTGCCACTCCTCGTCGTCTATTTCTAGGCCATTCCTCCCCCATTTCTCCCTCAGTGACGTTAGGGGATCAGGAGTGTGATGTATGAGTTTTTTATATGTGAGTGAGATAGCTTTATCTGGCAGGGATCCGTCAAGCAGTCTATCTTCTAGAGGAGAGGACTCCGGGAGGGATGATCCTGCTGGGATGTTGGCCTGAAGGGAGTGTCTGACTTGTACATATCTAAAATACTCAGAAGAGGCCAGCTCATGTATCTGCTGTGATGAGGCAAATTACACCACTCCATGTAGTCCCCAGAGGTCTCCTATGCGGGAGAGCCCTATTAGATCCCACTTGTCAAACCCTTTAGTCCGACCCAGTGTACCCTTGCACTCGGAGTCCCAAAGTGGAGTCGCGAGTGTGAGTCTATTGGCCCACCCCAAGCTACGGTTTACTGTGTGCCAGAGTTGGACCGAGTGTCTTGTAGGCCCTGTAAGAGGATATTTGTTTGGTTTAGAATAAAGCACCCTCGTGAAGCTACCACCCGGGAGAATCCACCTGTTCATGCTATAACCCGGATCGTCACTACTGCGATATGTGCATTGGATGATGGCTGAAAGATGTGCAGCCCAGTAGTATTTTCTTGTGTCGGGGAGGGCTATACCCCCATCATACCAACCGAGTGTTAATTTGTGGAGTGATATACGTGGTTTCCCGTCCCATAGCAGGCCTCTTTGGGTGGTTTCGACGTCTTTAAAAAACCCAAGTGGGACTAGGTCTGGATACTTCTGAAGGGCATATAGGAAACGCGGCAGTGCCATCATTTTAAAGAGTAATGCCCATCCTAGTAGAGATAGCGGAAGTGTTTTACAGGTAGTGGTATCTCGCTTGAACCTCTGCAAGGAGGTTCCGTTCGTATCGGGTTTTAGCTTCAATCATGATGAAAATACCATTTGAATCCATTTGTTACTGTCTGGATCGGGCAGTCCTTTGGCATTGAGGGGGGGTCCCCATGCAGGACGTATAACAATGATTTGCTCCAGTTAATGCTATAACCAGAGTTTCTCCCGAAGCTAGTGAATATATCTAAAACCACTCTTAGTGACTTTCGGGGGGAGGTAAGGTAGAGGAGGATGTCATCTGCGTATAGCGAGATCCGGTCTTCCCACCCTTTGGACCATTTAAGTCCCCGGATGGAGGAATCCCTTCGTATCCAGGCCGCAAGCGGCTCTAGGGATAGAGCGAAAAGCAAGGGTAAAATTGGACAGCCCTGCCGTGTCCCCCTACCAAGAGTGAACACTTTGGAGATTTTTTTGTGGACTACCCCTTGGGCCAATGGTTCCATATAGAGGAGCCGTATCCATCCGATAAAATTAGAGCCGAAGCCCAACTTTTTAAGGACCGCCACCAGGTATGCCCATTTGAGTGTATTAAACGCCATCATTGCGTCTAACTAAACTACTATTGCATCCTCTTGGATAGTGGAGCTGCACCCCAACACTCCGTGAAGTTGCCGCAGGTTGAGAGCAGTGTTACAGTGTGGCATAAAGCCTGATTGGTCTGGGTGGACTAATTTGTCTATTACTGGCTTGAGTCTGTTCGCTAGAAGCTTCTCGAGTATTTTGGGCTCTGCGTTCAATAAAGAGATTGGTCTCTATGAGGTACATTCGTCTTTGGGTTTCCCCGCCTTAGGAATGGCCACCAGTGTGGCGATACGTTGGTCTCGTGGCAGCACTCCTAACTCTCTACTATCTTCATACATACGCAGGGGTGTGGAATTTAATAAAATATCTACTTGTCCATGGGGCAGGTTACTTCATAAATCTACTTGTCCTGTAACAAAATCCACTTGTCCCTTTTGTGCCATGTAATGCAGTGACAAATTATGGCAGCAATACCCTTATATAAGAACGCCGAAATAGCCTCTCTGAATATGCCAGGGCTCCTTCCATAGCAGGGTATGAATACTAGCAATTCCCTTATGTTGCCACGTTTCCGCAGATCTACATACTGGCGATGAAGTTAAGCAACAGTTTCAGGGTTGGAATGCCCTTTTGAGTCTGTGCAAACCTACTAACTTGCAAGTTTTAAGGGTTTTCACCAACTCTTCTCTAATCTTTTCCCATACTGAGAAAGGTTGGATATTTACTCCTGACAATGGCAGACATAAAACTTCCTGGGTTAGGAAAAAAGTGGTTGGAGGGGAAGTAAACTTGCAAACGCTCGGATTTTCGCATGAGCAAATCTACACATGCATATTTGCTCATGCTAAAATGCATTTCAGAAATGTTTTCTAGAAGTACTATTTCTTGGCCTACTTCTGTAAAGTCTTGTGAATTCAGGAAAGTCGTATATCTGCACTTAATGCAAGGAGATAAGTGCACTTTGGAGACTTTACTTACTAATTGGCCCCCTAATTAGGTCTGACGTTAACCATGACATGTTGCGTTTATTAAAATGTCTCTCTCTCTCAGTTGGCTAGCTTCACTGTGAATGACCGCATTCTGTTCTTTCACAAGGAGCATAATTGACACAGTCGTTTTGTTCAGTGCCAGGAACTACTGTGGCAATGTGTGCTTTTTGAGACCGAAACAATTTTTGCTTTTGCCAATGTTTGTTATAATGATCAGGGCCCAGCAGCACCCACACCAATCAGGTTTTACAAAAAACATGCCAAAACAAGTCACGCATTGATCAAACCAAAAGACTGAACAACAATTTCAGACCAATTGGCTTTACCAATGCTTGTTTATTTTTTCTGTTCCCTATAAGCTTATTAAAACTGGTTACAGTGATTTTCCATTACGAATATTTTTGGGAAATACTAGCATGCATCAACACATTTTACTAAATGATGCTGCAGAAAAACGCTACCTAAAATGTTACAGCAGTTTAGCTAAATGTTTTTGCTTTTTTTGTTAACATTTTATCTTGAAAGCAAAGAATAATCAATCTTGCTTTCAAGCATCTCCATATATTTGCATCTAATCAGAGAGCATTCTCGGAGCAATATGCATAGCCTCATATTCCTAAACAATGAAAGCGTGTGCACCCATTTTTTCTACTTTAACCACTGTCAGTAGTAGTCTGAGCTTACAACATGTACTTAGATCGCTCACCCTAATAATAAAGGTTTTGCATTTATGAACCATAAATACATGTTTGAACATTGTTAAAACATGGAAACAAATAATACCTTAACTGCAGGCAATGCTTTCCCTGATCCTTCATGTGGGACTATAAACTGGCAGTCAAAGGGTTTGTGATGTAGGGGGTTGGGCCTATTGTCCCAAGGACAAAATACACATGGAAACTTGTTGCCCTTGACCCCAAACAATATGTTCCGGGCGTCGGGCTATAGGAATTCCACATCCCTGATACGTTTCAAATAAGGTGCCAATCTATCGGGTTTGAGCATGTATAACTCAATGGGTCGACCATTTGGGCCCAAGGCTTTTCCCAGCCGAAGATCCCCAATCGCTGTAGCCAGCTCGTCAGTGGTGAGTGCGCTCTCTAATGCCTCTCGATTGGGGTCAGCGAGGATAGGCAATCTGATGTCTGCAAGTAATGTGGAAGAGTCTTCCTCCGGGAGTTCCGAGCCCCTTCGATACACTTGCTCGAAATGTGCGGCAAACTCGTGGGCTATGTCCTGAGGTTCTGTCAAAGTAGCACCGGAACTGCTCTTCAGCTCAGATACTAGTCTCTGCGCCTTTTCTTTTTTATCCAGCCAGGCTATCATTTTGCCCGCTTTATGTCCCTGGTCATAGAGGCCTCCGTCCCTGTCTCTCGCGAGGGTTTTAGCAGCGTCGGTTGCTAGTGCTCTGTATTCGGCCGCCTTAATTTGCATTTGGTGAAGAGCAGCTTGATCTTCGCCGTCTTTCGCTACCTCCTCGAGACGAAGGAGATCACGTTCAATAGTGATCATTTGCTTTTCTCTTTCTTTACCCAGCCCTGCTATAGCCGAGAGGGTGTGTCCCCTAATTATCGTTTTAAAAGCTTCCCACAGGGTGGTAGGGGAATCCATTGTACCTTTGTTTTCTTGGAAGTATTGGTCAATGGCCCAGGTGATCGTAGTTTTGGTATCTGGGTTGTGGAGATACCAAGGATTTATAGGTGCTATACAGCCAACCCTCTTCTCCCCAATGGTTAGATGGACCCATAGTGGGGAGTGATCGGATATGCCCCGTGCCAGGTGTTTGATGTCTTGCGTAATTGTGTTTTGTTGGAGCGGCATGAGGATATAGTCTATCCTAGAGAGGGTGTGATGTGATCCGAGAAGAATGTGTATTGTTGGAGTTCTGGATAGCGCATTCTCCAGAGGTCTGTGAGGCTGAATGCATCATGAAATTGGAAAGCCAGTTATGCCCAGCACTGATGTCTCGCGGCGGGTGTCAATCTAGCTGGCCCGATACAACTGCATTGAAGTCCCCACCAAGTATGAGTTTCCCCTCAGGGAAGGAGAGGAGGAGCGTCCTAAGATCCTTGTATGATTGAGTTTGGAGGCCTGGTGGTATATAGACCATTAACAGTGTGAGTGTGAGCCCTTCCCATTGTACCGAGACCGCCGCGAACCGTCCCAGCGGGTCAGTCCAGGTGTGTTTGATATTGAGTGGGAAGGTAATTCTGAGTAGGATGCCCACCCCTCGGGCCCCAGATTTGAAGCCGGCGTGTGCCACCGTTGTGTATCCCCATCTGTTTAGAGCCTTGCAGTTGTTTCCGATTAGGTGTGTCTCTTGGAGGAGGGCGACATCTGGGAGGTGATGTTTTATATATTGGAGAACAATACTTCTTTTTATCTTATCGCCCAGCCCGTTGACATTCCAACTCAAGAGTTTCAAACTTTTATCCCACTTTGTACGCATTGTGACAAAATATAATTCCGTGCAACCTGTGAAGCATGTAACACCGCCAAATCACAATAGATCGGTTCCTGCATGACCAATATGCACCCCCCCTTTCCCTCTCCCCCCAAAATCCCCAAAAAATGTTTACAAAAAAATCAACAGTCGAACCTCCCCGACACCAACTCCCCTCCCTGCTATGCCACCACGTAGGTTTGAAACTACTCACATCCCCAACTAGCAGAGTGCCTATCGCCCTAGAAACTAGTCAACAGTGACGTGGGGTGATGAGCTAGTACCAACTCTGGCCGTCAGAGGCCCACCCCCTTACTTTGAGAGATTTGTTAGGTTGGGGACCCCAAAATAGTACAGGACACACACCACACAACATGTCTCCCGCCTGTCTTTCCCCGAGGAACATATTTCACCTTCAGTGATGTGAGGCCAGTTTACGAGTCCAGCTTACAAAATCAAGTTTGTGTAATGTCTCTGGCCATAAGTCTATCCCCATCTTTGGTGAGAGATATCAAGTTTAAGACTCCACAGTCTTACTGGCCAACGCCTCGCAGGGCCCCCCGCCCACTTCATCATAGAAAAAGATTATACATTACAGCTTAGCGAGGTAGGCCTGTCGGTGCCACATCACGAAACCAGTCAGTCCCTCTGGGCGATTAGCGTTACCGGGCTGCTGGACCACAATCTCTAGGAACGCTGACTCCATTTGTTTGTGTCCGATCTTCCATCGGTTGAACTTGGCGATTGGGTGTGGGATTCTCTCCCGTTTCCCCCTGCTGCTGCTGTCGATCTCTGCATGGCCCCCCTATCCAGCCAGTCCTGCACCTCCGGTGGAGTAGTGAAGAAGAGCGACTTTCCGTCCGCTATGATTTTGAGCTTTGCGGGGAAGAACATCATATATTTGATCCCTCTTTGTCTGAGTGCCGCCTTTACCCCGCCGAAGGAGCGTCGGTCTTGTTGGACTTTAAGCGTAAAATCCGTGAAGAAGCGCACCTTTGAATTTTCGTACTGCAAGTCTCCCTGGACTCGAGCCACCTGTAGTATTTCGTCGCGGTCTCTATAGTTGAGGATTTTTGCGATTACAGTCCTAGGGGCCGCACCCGGTTTGGGTCTGGGGATTGGCGCCCGGTGCGCCCTCTCAATGGTGAATAGAGAGGAGAGCCGCTTCGTTTTAAGGTGATTGAGGATTAGATCTTCGAGGAAGAGGTCCATACTCAGCCCCTCCGAGCCCTCCGGGACACCGACCACTCTGATGTTGTTTCGACGGGCCCTCCCTTCTTGATCTTTGAATTTCAGAGCCATTTGACGGTGTTGGTGAACCAGTTTGTTGACCCGCTCTTTGAGCTTTTTCGTGGAAGTTTGGAGTTCCAGGACATTAGCTTCGGTAACCTTGACTTTATCTGCCATTTTGTTCATATCAGCTCTTAACAAGTTCATTTCGATGGATACTTTGTCAATTTTGTTTCAAGAGTGGTCCCCAGCCCCTGGATAGCCGCCATTATGGATGTGAGAGACGGTTCGGTGGGGGTCTGGACACCTTGAACTCCCTCGTCTTGTGGGGCCGACTTAGGGACAGCATATTTATCAAATTTGTTAGTTTGTACTATTGTGGTACCCTTGGGCTTCATTGTGTAGTAGCGCTCTTCTGGTCCACACCGCAAAAGGGTAGTGCCTCTCCCTATGAACCTGTGATGCTGTGTCTTTTTCCCAAAAGCTACAGATCCGTAAAGGCGGGGAAACATTTACTGGTCGCGTGTACACTGGCCCCCTTTGACCGCCGTCTGCGGCAGGTATGTAATTACGTCTGTGTGGTGGGGGATGTGGCCTCCCCCACAGATCCACAGGAGCATCCTCGTTACTTCCTTAGGTGGCGATCGCTGCTCCCTCTTTTGTTGCGTGCTTGGCCGCTCCCTCGCCTTCAAGCAGGCAATTCAGTCCAGGGTGCATGGTAAAGCTCCGCCTCCACAGCACTCGCAGGCCCCCGATGCAGCTTTAGGTGTGGCTAGTGTTTTGCGAATGGGCCTACTCCCCCCAGTTTAGGGGAAGAGACTGACCTCCCGTCGCTTGCACACTGTTCTCTCCACATGCGCTTGTCCCAGGCGCTGGCCGTACAATCCCCCCAGGGTGCATCTGATAGTGATTCAGTCCTCGTCTCCGGGCAGGCCGCCCCCCCCCGCAGTCTTCGCGTGCCTCTGCTAGGCTGCCTCGCCACGCCCCACTCCGCCTCTGGATGTAGGAGTATGCGGTGCTGGATGCGGAGGGGTCTGACGAAGGGAAAGTGCACTGGTTTGTCCCCGCTCACCTGATGCAGTTGAACAGCGCAGGATTAGCAGTGTGGTGGGGCCATGGGCGGCCCTGCTCGTCCAGTGCCTAGCGTTGTGAGAGTGCTCCCCACCAAGGCCGCCAACCTCCAAGCGAGCACTCAGGCCGAGGGCGGACACCCGCTGGATGCCGCAGAGGGAGGCGGGGAGGGAGGATCCAGGAGGCAGCGCAGGTACTCTCGCGGCTGAGTGGGCTGCCGCGCAGGCCACACACATGGGCGGCTGAGGGTATTTCTTCTACGCCGCGTTCGATTCCCCCGGGTCGCCGCGGCTGAGTCTCCGAGGTGCAGAGCAGTCTCAGGACTTTCTTTAAGGTCCGGATTTCGCAGCAATCCGGTACTGGCGCCTTTCACCAACGCTGGGAATGTGCTGGGTTCCCTCCTACTGGATTGTAGACGGATTTTGGGGGGTTTTAGGGCTCGGCTTCGGTGGAGCTCTCTTGTCAGGCGGCCATCTTTGTTGGCGCCAAGCCAGTTAGGGAATTCTTAACACTTGCACAGCATATATATGACAGAAGGGAAATCCCTGACTCCTGGAAAGTAACCAATATTATGGTCTTGATGGAGAAAGGCACATCATCAGAGGACATAGGGTTGTACCGACCCATCTTCCTGATCAATTTGAACACAATGGTTTGCTAAAATCTTAGTAATGAGACTTGCTCCTCTCGTTCCGATGTTAGTTTCTGAGGTAAAGCATGGATTTGTATCGGGAAGGGACATCACCAGTCACACACATACAGCGGTCTCCGTGTTCGATGTTGCAGGAAAAACTGACACTAGGATGGGTATGATCCTATTGGATGCCGAGAAGGCCTTTGATCGCGTTGCTTGGGATTTTATGTCAGCTACATTGGCTGCTTTCAGGGTTGGTGATGAATTCATACAAATACTACAGGTACTATATAAGACCCCGCGTGCCAGGGTGATATATTTTGGAAAGTACTCAAGCATACTGCAGATACACTGTGGAACTCGACAGGGATGCCCGCTGTCTCCCCTGTTATATGTTTTATATATTGAACTATACTTAAAATCGTTGTTACTGAACCCTGGCATTTCGCCACCGAATTTCAGTGGTTATGATCTCAAAATCACTGCTCATGCAGATGATGTGCCTGTATATGCATCAATCCGCTGTTTGCTCTGGGACAGGTTGTTAAGGAGGCTGCTGATTTTGATAGGCTTTCTGGGTATAAGTTAAATATCTCTAAAAAACAGGTCCTTATGAATTTTGAGCTATATGCCCCAATGGCAGGGGTAGTTCCGACGGTTGTATATCTCAGTGTTAAATTGTGCCCGGAGGTGGGGGGTATCATTAAGTTGAACTATGAACCTCTCTTGACCACGGTCATCGTCAAAATGAAGGCATGGAATAAATTACCACTTACTTTAATTGGACGATGTAACATTGTCAAAATGAGTACCCTCCCAAAATGTCTATCTTTTTGGGCCATCCCTTCACGGGTCCCAGATTCCTTTTTTAGATGCCTGGAAGGAGCTATCTGAAGTTTTTTATGGGGCTGCAGGCGAGCAAGATGAGCAATTCAATTTATGAAGCTCCCATATAAATGAGGGGGACTACAACTTCCCAATTTTAAGTTGTATTTCGGGGCTGCGTTCTCTGGCATCTGCGTAGTCTCTTAGTCCCGGCCGACTCAGACCAAGTAGATTTCTGCTATCCATTAACGCTGGGTGTAGACTATAGGCTTGTCTGATATCGATTGGGGGACCCAAACAATTATAGGAGGGTCCGTTTCAAGGTCTTGAAGGATGCTGTTCTTATCTGGTAGGAAATCTGTAACAAATACTCAATCTCTTTTTTAAATAATGCAACGCCATTGTGGGACAGCCCTGCCTCCCCATCAGTGTTTCAAGATCCAAACAGGAAGGCCTGGGCCCAATATGGGGTACAGACTATTGGGCAGGTTTTTGATGTGAATGGCTTCTGTTCTTTTTCTGGTTTACAGGCTAGCTATGGGCTCCTGCATCACTTTTCTGTAAATATTTGCAAATGAGAGATTATTTATTGACACTTTACAGCTACCCAATGGATCATGCAGATACAGACGTAATGGTCTGTCTTTATATAGCAGACAGGAAACCAACAATAAGCTTGGTATATCTGGCTCTTTGTCTGCATCTAACTGATGATACTTTGCTATTGGCTTCAAAATGGGGTCGGGAACTTGATACAGCTGTGCACGTTTCAGATATACAGAGTGCATTGGAGATTGTTGACAGATCAGTCCATTCTATCAATTTGAAGCTGCAACAATTCAAGTCTATCTGTCTTTTGTACTATACGCTAGAAACAATTTCTAAATGGGGTCCCAATGCTCTCGGGGATAAATCTTATTTACAAGAACTTTTTGACGTTACAGCAGATTTTTTTTAAATCACCTTATTTACAAGTTGTCACTAACTCTAGTTAGCGGCAATTTTCCTGCGTAACCGTGAATTTTCAAGATTGCCACTTCTGTTAGCGGGACATAACAAAAATGAGATGCAAGGCAGGCATTCTCATGAAAAAACTGCTGCTAAACACACAAAGCGACATTTACAAGGAAATCCCAGTACGTCAATAAACCCTAAAAAACTGCTGCTAAGTCCAATTAGAGGCAGTGTTTATGGCCAGAAAATAGCTGGTCTTAAAATTAGTGCAAACACTTGGGCCCACATATAAAATGTCTGGGTACTAGACAGTGATGCAAGAAATATTCATGCGCAGCCCTGTGCCAAAAAAAATAGGTCAGGAATGTGCCCTATCAG
This sequence comes from Triturus cristatus, assembly GCF_964204655.1. Lineage (NCBI taxonomy): Eukaryota > Metazoa > Chordata > Amphibia > Caudata > Salamandridae > Triturus > Triturus cristatus. Next base: position 1,346,869,347 of record NC_140589.1, read on the forward strand.
TAAGACAGGGCGCATTCCTGGGTCCCATTCATGAAGTGTTGCATCACTGTGATAAAACAGCGATTGGACAATTTTCACTGCGCCCCCTCCTTGCGACACCATGTCTGCACCATATTTACTGTACGGAGCTCCATGTCGCAATTAATGACGGATACGTCTGAAATCCTGACATATCTGTCAACACTAAAGTCATGCATTGCTGGAGTTGTCTTGCAAGCACGATGCAACTTCAGCAATGCATGGGGCCAGCCCATCCCTATGGCACTACATCACACTTACGCCTGACTTGAGGCAGGCGTAAGGTTTTGACTCAGTGGCGTCCTAGAATTGTCTCAGTGAAATCTGATAGATTTCACTACGCCACTCCTATAATGCTTTGTTGCGTGGGAACGCCCACCCTGCATACATCATACCGGACGCAGGTATAATGTGGCACAGGGCTTTACAAGGTCACGCATATGCCTAGATGTGTCACTTTGTAAATATGGCGCAACGTGGTGCAAAATTCCCACTGCAAGTGCGTCATGTAAATGACGCACCAGCAGCGTTAAGCTGTCGGAAGGAGCGCATTAATAAGCCCCCCTGTATTTTTCCCCAACGTTGACGCACTATGGCTGCCATGCCCCAATGCAGGCACCCTTGCGACATGGTACAAGGGTGACTGTGTTGCGGAGTTGATTGATGTTGTGCAGGAAGGGACACCTGCCTGCACAAAGTCTATCAATCCAGGGTATTTCCTCTTTCTCTGTGTGCTGCAGAGTGCTGCACACATAGAAAAAGTGGGAAAAAAGAGGAGAAATGAAAACATTTATCCTCGTAGTGCCTCCCAAATGTCACCCTTGGGGTGGCATTAGATTCTGAAGCATTCCGAAGGTTTACGGTTTCTTGTAAACCTGGGAATGGTTCAGATTCCATTGGTTTGGCGTAGGAACACCCACAGCAACACCCATTGAACGCCCCTTTCACACTGTTTAATGCATGAAAGGGGCACATATTTACAAGTCCATGAAAAGCCACGTAAAGTGGTTTTGCGTGACCGTGTGAACATGCTGTGGCACATTGCGCAACCGGAAAGTTAAACACGTGAAGTCACAGCCTTGCAAGAGTGCCGGTAGGGCCTCATAAATGAGGCCCTTGGATAATGGAAGAACTCCCACAAATCATCTTTGGCAAGGTCAATATTAAATTAGGTCATCTGCCGTCTGAGGAGTCACATCCGGGGGCTGCACAGACTCCGCACCGAATGACCACGTTGCAGTGAAGCCCACGTCGCTGGGGGAGTGTTCAGGGGAAATGTCAGGGTCCTGTCTCGATTGCACATCGTCAATGCCGCATGCAGCACCTTCCGCCTCCCTTGTATAACCTGCTGCAGATTGGGGGTGGTCTGTAGTTGTGGCAGGGACGCCTGCTCCTCCTACGCCTCCCAGTACGACTGGCTCCATGAATGACAGCTTGTTGCTCAGACCCTTAACACTATGTCCGCAGAACCTGGCGACTAGTAGATTCAGCTGCATCAATAATTTGCGTGTCAACATCTGAGATCACTCCACGCCTTTACGGGAAGAGGAGGGAGTATTTGATGCCCAACTCTCGGAGGCATCGCTTAACCACTAAAGACGAGCCCCTCTGCACCCTGTGGCGTAGTCAGGGAAGAAAATAACTGTTGCGTTATCCACTTTCACCTCCCCAGCTTGCGTACCTCACTCAGGACAGCATCACAAACCCTGTAGGAGGCGGAAGAGAAAGGGTCTAGGACCTGTCCCCGGCAGTGGGCGGCTCACCAGCACTCGATGAACCTGCTCCACAACAAAGAATGGGGAGAGTGTACCTGCTTACAGTAGGCCACGTCACCATGTCTCAGTATGTGCCACTGCATCAGCCCCTTCTGCTTCCTCAGGCAGACCCAACACCCTCACTTTGTTGCACTGGGAGCAGCCCACCATATCCTTGCCAGTGACTTCATATGTGCCATTAGCTGCTACTCCTTCAACACTGTGCTCAGGGTACTTGGGGGGGGGGGGGGGGGGACTTTGGCCAGTTCTCGCTCAATGTCGAGTACTTTGCAAGTCAGCTTGTGATGATCTGTGCGCTCCTGGATGAAGTTGACTGTGAGTTTGTCTATGTGGCCCTCAAAGGAAGTGTCCGTTTGTTCAAGGGAGGTACCCACTGTGAGTATAAAGTCTAGTTTTGAGTCCAGGCTGTCCACTGTCATCCGCCATGGCGGCCAGCAATCACCAGCCACTTGGTTCACCGACACGAGGAGCGGGCAAATTATGACGCCACCCCATCTGCAGGCGGACCATCGTTGCGCCAGACGCTCAAGCACTATGTATGACATATGTGCAGTGCAGTGTGGCCAGCCGTCCCCTTTCCCTTACTCAGGTGTATGTTAGCCAGGAATCTTCATTCGGGCAGCACCGATGGAAATACCCGGTACACCCAAGAGCTCACTACCAGGGGGTGAGGAAAGGCAACACCACACTGTCTTATCAATGAAGGGGACTAGTGGGCTTTAAAGAGAGGTCCAGCAAACAGGCCCTTATAATCGTCCAAAAATAAGAGTATGCAGTTCCTCAGGGTAGAGAGAGAGAGAGAGAGTGTAAGTAACAGAGAGAACGTGTATAAGAGGACAGGAGTTCCTCTAGTCGGAACTAGGGTCCTCACACACCAAGCAAGCTAGGTGTCATGCTTCATCATATGGACCTGCTCCTCGTCGCGTCAGCGCTGCAATACACGACGGGCACCCTTAAAGGGGCTCTTTAGCGGAGATCTTCTGTTCCTGGCCGTATGGTGCAGTGCGTGTGAGGGGTCTAGTGGTGTAGATGTAAGTGAGTGTAGGTGATTAAAACAAGTTGGATAGTCCAAAATAAGACTTTATTAGGAATGGCTATCCACTTGGTTAAAAGCAAGAAGAGAGTGGCAGCTTGCTGACGTGAGGGTTCAGCTTAGCTATGCTCATCTGTGGTGGTCAACATGTTTCATGCCTCGTGGTCCTAGTGATCCTTGGCAATTCTTCAGGACCTATTGAAATGTCAACTATCTATACAGTGTAGTGGGTGTAATTGTTACCTGCCACGTGTATTACTATGGGAAACGATCTCTCCATGTGTCAATGGTAACCTAAGAGAAAGAAAATAAGGTAACCAAGACACAGGTCAGTGTAGAGTACATGGGTAGAGTACATGGTACTCATCCGTACATATATACCAAACAAAGTCTCTCTTCCTACAACGGTGTGATTGTAAAACATGCTAATTGCAGCAAAGGAGCCAAGTGTAAGTTTCCAAATAGTGACATGTAATCAAACAATAAAGTATAGAACTTGCTATAAGTGAATGTGAACTTAAAAACAAGAACCCATTAAAATCAGAAGACTGGATGTACGGTAGTGGCTGCTGTGAAGGACTACTATTCACATCATAGAGGTACATGCAGGGCACTCACCTATTAGAGTGTATATCCTTGCTTCTGTCCGTGTTCGCTGCGCTACCGGGACACCAAGATTCTGGTGTCCTAATGAAAGAAAATTGTATAAAATAAGTAAAATAAAATAAACACAGGGTTGCTTGCCCAACACGTAGTGCAAGGGCAGGTAGAGGGGTGTCGCCCCTAATTCAGTCATGTCATGCGAACAGGGGCAATACATGAACAATGAAACAGACACGTAGCAGAACACCAAGGAGACCCCCCATGATTGCGAGTGTCAAAACGAGGCGCATCGGTGGTGTATCAAACATCCAGCCAGACCATTGTGTTTTCCAGCCGGTGCTCCAAAGTCATTGTTCAGCGCCCATGGATAACCATAAATATATGACATCTCATAATGATGTCCGGAGATTAACCGGCGCTCAACTTGTGCATCAGAGAGGCCCACACGTGGGGGGTAATGCTGTGTCGCGAACCTGGAAAACCCAGACACCCGTAGAGGGTCAAGTGCGGTGTGCGGCAGGTATGACTGACCCCCAGCTGGTGCAACCCGCTGTCGCTGAGATGTAATGCAGCCATCGATAGAGGACAAGGTCCAATGCGCATCATCAGCCACTCACGGACACAGTCAAAGAGTCAATCGGTGAAAAACTACCGCACCCGTGAGTCACGGGTGCTCACCCATTCCGCCGTCAGCACAAACTGCATGAAGAAGGAGACACGCATACATTGTCGTCATACTTGCGTATTAGGAGCTACCGGGGTGGGCCGTTAACCTACCCAGGCGCCGCTTGAACCGGGAAGGACAGCACCGTATGGAACCCATGCTGAAGTACTAGCCGGTGTGGGCGGGGTCGGGCCGATTTCCGGGAGGTGTGCTACACGTCGATGCGTGAAGGGTGAATCAGAGTGTATGTTGATGGTACGTCGAAGACGGCGGCCATCTTACAATGTGACTGTCACAAAGTAAACTGGACAAAAGCCGGTGATCAGTTGCGGTGTTCCATGAATCAAGGGAACAAGCGTCACAATCGGGTTATGCCAGATATGATCTAGTATGGGTGGCCAAAATATGGGGTGAATTATGGCGGTCAGTTGGTTAACAGCGCCCATCTTATGATGTTCAAGGTGGAACACAATGTTCTGTACAGAGTACCCCACCTAGAAATAAAGCGTACCACTGCGTTGTCTAGTTGTGGTAAATGGAAGTGAACCTCCATAGTGTCACATAGGTAGGCACTCACTGTAAAGAGAATAACCACAAACCAGACTCCCCAAGATGGCTAGTGCTTGAGTCCCACCCCAGGATTACGCATAAAGCATTGTTCAAGATAGAACAGAGATGGGTATATCGTCTTAGGGCAGACCATGTAGGCCTGAATGACCAAATCCCATGGGCGGCACTCAATGACAGATAGTCCACCAATCATGGTCATACCGTTTTTTACCGTGTCTTGCTATACATCTCTATACAGAGATTCCTTCCTCTCTTGTTGAGCAGTTGTGAGTACTCCGGTGTTTCACTGTTCTGGGAATAGTCTACCTACCCGAAAGTTAAATACAAATTTCTTTTGCCTACCTATGTGACACTTTGGTGGTTCACTTCCATTTACCACAACTAGACAACGCAGTGGTACGCTTTATTTCTAGGTGGGGCACTCTGTACAGAACATTGTGTTCCACCTTGAACATCATAAGATGGGCGCTGTTCACCAACTGACCGCCATAATTCATACATTCACCCCATATTTTGGCCACCCATACTAGATCATATCTGGCATAACCCGATTGTAACGGTTGTTCCCTTGATTCATGGAACACCGCAACTGATCACCGGCTTTTGTCCGGTTTACTTTGTGACAGTCACATTGTAAGATGGCCGCCGTCTTCGACGTACCATCAACATACACTCTGATTCACCCTTCACGCATCGACGTGTAACACACCTCCCGGAAATCGGCCCGACCCCGCCCACACCGGCTAGTACTTCAGCATGGGTTCCATACGGTGCTGTCCTTCCCGGTTCAAGCGGCGCCTGGGTAGGTTAACAGCCCACCCCGGTAGCTCCTAATATGTAAGTATGACGACAATGTATGCGTGTCTCCTTCTTCATGCAGTTTGTGCTGACGGCGGAATGGGTGAGCACCCGTGACTCACGGGTGCGGTAGTTTTTCACCGATTGACTCTTTGACTGTGTCCGTGAGTGGCTGATGATGCGCATTGGACCTTGTCCTCTATCGATGGCTGCATTACATCTCAGCGACAGCGGGTTGCACCAGCTGGGGGTCAGCCATACCTGCCGCACACTGCACTTGACCCTCTACGGGTGTCCGGGTTTTCCAGGTTCGCGACTGTGCATCTGCAATACAGCATTACCCCCCACGTGTGGGCCTCTCTGATGCACAAGTTGAGCGCCGGTTAATCTCCGGACATCATTATGAGATGTCATATATTTATGGTTGGCCATGGGCGCTGAACAATGACTTTGGTGCACCGGCTGGAAAACACGATGGTCTGGCTGGATGTTTGATACACCACCGATGCGCCTCGTTTTGACACTCGCAATCATGGGGGGTCTCCTTGGTGTTCTGCTACGTGTCTGTGTCATTGTTCATGTATTGCCCCTGTTCGCATGACATGACTGAAATAGGGGCGACACCCTTCTACTTGTCCTTGCACTACGTGTTGGGCAAGCAACCCTGTGTTTATTTTATTTATTTTATACAATTTTCTTTCATTAGGACACCAGAATCTTGGTGTCCCGGTAGCGCAGTGAACACGGACAGAAGCAGGGATATGCACTCTAATAGGTGAGTGCCCTGCATGTACCTCTATGATGTGAATAGTAGTCCTTCACAGCAGTCGCTACCGTACATCCAGTCTTCTGATTTTAATGGGTTCTTGTTTTTAAGTTCACATTCACGTATAGCAAGTTCTATACTTTATTGTTTGATTACATGTCACTATTTGGAGACTTACACTTGGCTCCTTTGCTGCAATTGGCATGTTTTACAATCATACCGTTGTAGGAAGAGAGACTTTGTTTGGTATATATGTACGGACGAGTACCATGTACTCTACACTGACCTATGTCTTGGTTACCTTATTTTCTTTCTCTTAGGTTACCATTGACACATGGAGAGATCGTTTCCCATAGTAATACACATGACAGGTAACAATTGCACCCACCACACTGTGTAGATAGTTGGCATTTCAATAGGTCCTGAAGAATTGCCAAGGATCACTAGGACCGCGAGGCATGAAACATGTTGACCACCACAGATGAACATAGCTGAGCTGAACCCTCACGTCAGCTAGCTGCCACTCTGTTCTTGCTTTTAACCAAGTGGATAGCCATTCCTAATAAAGTCTTATTTTCGACTATCCAACTTGTTTTAATCACCTACACTCACTTACATCTACACCACTAGACCCCTCACTCGCACTGCACCATACGGCCAGGAACAGAAGATCTCCGCTAAAGAGCCCCTTTAAGGGTGCCTGTCTGGTATTGCAGCGCCGACCCGACGAGGAGCAGGTCCATATGATGAAGCATGACACCTAGCTTGCTTGGTGTGTGAGGACCCTAGTTCCGACTAGAGGACTCCTCTCCTCTTATACACGTTCTCTCTGTTACTTACACTCTCTCTCTCTCTACCCTGAGGAACTGCATACTCTTCATTTTTGAACACCACATTGTCGTCACCTCCCATCTAACAGTGGCGACCAGAATATGTGTTCCCCAGTGAGTGATGTCAGATCAAGCTGTGCGCCCAAGGACCTGGGCCTGAACCAACCCCAGTGCCCCTGGCACCTGCTGCCACCAACGGTCGATATCAGCGACTAGAGCCAGTTAGTGGAGTCCCCACCAGTCTTGTGTGGTGCCCTCGGTGATGTAGGTCAGCCGCAGGGCAGGGATTGCTCAGGGCACAGTGTGCACCACCCACAGGCACTAGGCCTGGGACCGACTCGACTCCGGGGCCTCCTCCACTCCGTGTCCCACCTTATCCTCACCTGGACATCGACGCGGGGGCTCAATCCACTGAGCTAACTCCGAATCTGTGACTTAGCAAGCAGTAGCTTCAGCCAGGTGGGATTTCACAACCCTGGGTACAGCAGTCGCTGCCAAGTCTGCTGGGGAACCTCCCGATGCAGATGGTGCAACAGGGCCCATTTAGGCATGAAGTTGCAACGTGGTGGCGCATGTTATAGAATGTAGACCTCCCTACGTTGGTGCGCAGGAGCACCTCTACCAATCACAGCATCCAAGGGGTGCCAGGCGATCATCTCACATAGGTCGCCAATGTGTTTCCATGTAACCTGCCAGACTTCGCCACCAGGTAAGGGCGATAGTCGAAGCCTCAATCTCTACCACCCCAGCCCTCAGGCTTGGGCCGACACAGCCTGCCTCCACAGTCAGGCCGCAGTGACTCCACAGCACCGCGGCCTCCCACTCCGTGTCTCAGACGCAGGCCCAGTGAGGCCTCCTGCCCCGGAGACTGTCCGTGCTTCCAGGCATCGACTGCCATGGTTTTGCAAGGATGACGCTATGCAAAGTGCTGCATCACTGTTTTACGCCAGCGATGCGCCTCTTTTCATAAATGAGGCCATGATTCTGCACTACTTCTTCCCCTGGGACTCTGGCTGGTCATCTTGGCTGTTGGGGGGTTTGGTGGGGTTGTTGACCTGTGCTGAACTTGGCCCTGGCTGCTCCATTCAGCATTCCATTGTTTTTATTTTATTGTTTTAATTAAAGATGTATTATAGGCTATTTTTGCCTCTAGAGGCTGAAAAGTGACGTTGGGCTGACTAACGTAATTTCTTTGCTGCTAATTGGCCTTTCGTCACTTTTTTCTCGCTAACGTCAAATCTTTTATTGCCTTGACGCTAGTGGAAAATTTCGCCGCAGCTAGCTTATACTATCGCCATATAGCGACGTATTGTAAATATGTTGATAACAGGGCGAAAGTTTTCAGCGATAGACAGCGTTAAGAAAATTGCCGCTAATGCAAAAATTGGTTAGCTGCAATTCTTGTAAATATACCCCTAGGTGTCCAAAATGCAGGCAACAGTCAGCAGACATGGCCCATATGTTTGTTACATATCCTGCTCTTAAGCAGTATTGGTCTGATGTAATTAAGTTTATGTCTCATTGTCTTAGCCTGCATATGGTTATATCCCCTAAAGAGATTTTGATCAGTGTTAAATACGAATGTGAAGGCAGTACCAAGGGTCTAATATCAATAATGATAGTCTGTGCCTGGTTCTGTGTGGCTCGTGTTTGAATCTCTGATGCCCCCCTCCCCCCCAAAGCAACTGAATGGTGGCTGCTCCTGAGACAAATAAACAAATGAAAGCGGGCCCTTGCCAAAGGAAGAGGCCCCTCTTCACTCAGGAAATTTGATAAAAGTTGGGCTGGTCTCAGCTGTCCAACTATAAGGAGCTTTAGAGGGAAATCACCAGGCCACCCTGCTCTCACCAATTATCCATACAATAAAGACCTGGTTGTAAGAGAGTTTCTTCAATATCACTCTTGTGAACTGCTTATAATGTGGGAATCCTATTTTCCACCCACTATCTGGCACCCTGTCCAATTTCTCGCAGTCCCAGAAGTCTCAAATTGGTATTTATTAAAAAATCAAGAACCACTTTCAGTCAAATCGCCACACATCTCCTCCCCCACAACATGTGAGTGAAAAGTACTTAACAGAAAATAAGTGAGAAAGTGAGAGGGCACCTCACGTATGCAACACCAGGGAGGCTACCAGCCGGTTCTCGCCAGTATGCCCACGTATATCATCATCGGTTACCCCCTTCACAAAAACAAAAAACATAGTGTCCAGTGAAAAGACAAAAGGAACAGAGAAAGAGAAATTAACTGTCCCAAAACATAAACCCAGTGATATGCAAAGAACTGCGTGTTCCATGCAATTAAAATCGAGTTAAGACTCACCATTAGGCTGCCCTCTTTATTTGAAAATGTGAGCTTACTCGGCTTAAAAGCACAGCATGTTGCTAACCTTTTCCAAGAAGGCCAACATGTTTCATTGCCAATTACATATGTTGTGGCAAATTCGTCAGGGCGAGGGGTTCAATGACTTTTCTCTCTAGACAATACTTTGTATGATACGGATTGGCTGATAAAACAAAAAGAAACAGTGGTTCTATCTCAATCAGACATGATCAACCAGACAAAAACTAATGTGCATTCATTAATCATAAGTCTTTAATCACTTATAATTACCCGGTGTCGGCAGAGGGCTCTCATACCAGCCTACACCAGACCAACTGGGGTGTGTTTGTCACTCTACCCCCTGGATTCCAAAGCACTACCGTTGCTTATCGTTACACCTGTGGAATGATAGCAAAACCTCACATGAACATTACGAGTAATGTGTGGCTTTCATCCTCATTAACTGTGTCACAACCCAATCTTGATACTATTGTGTGCCAAACGTCACCATCATAAAGGCTAACACTCAGTAGCCCCCATTATTTCAATTACTGTGCTTCATTAGCCCTGTCAATTCAATGGGTGCATATCGGTCCTCACTACATGTACCTCAATAAAGACTGTGGCCGGTATATATGCTTCATGTTGTCTCTATATTATTTGGAATATAGGATTCCCACATTATAAGCAGTTCACAAGAGTGATATTGAAGAAACTCTCTTACAACCTGGTCTCAACTGTGACATGACACATTATGTCACTGATTAATTAAATATATATATATAATAGTAGGAATTAGCATTTAAAAAACCTTGCAAATTCACTTAAAAAACCATAGGCTTCACACAGGTTATAGTTAGGTGGATATTTCTCTCGTAAAAAACCAATGAAATTCCCCCGTTATAGTTAGTTCAGATAACTATAACTCGCGCGTCCGCAATCCTCTGCTCATGACGTCACATATTACATCACTCATGACATGGTCAGTGGCATCACTCATGACATCACTGATGACATCATCCTTGTGATAGAGTGGCGGTCGTGCGAGTTATAGTTATCTGAACTAACTATAACGGGGGAATTTCATGGGTTTTTTACGAGAGAAATATCCACCTAACTATAACCTGTGTGAAACCTATGGTTTTTTAAGTGAATTTGCAAGGTTTTTTAAATGCTAATTCCTAACTATAACGTGTGTGAAACCTATGGTTTTTTAAGTGAATTTGTACGGTTTTATAAATGCTAAGTTATGTATTTCTTAATATAATTTTTTTGCTTTTACATTCTTTTACCGTGCGCGCACCCCGCGATTTAAAAAAAAAAAATGAAATGTTTTTTCCCCCTGGGGGGTCCTTCTGTGACCCCCTGACAAAGGCTAGGGGGTCAGGAACTCTCTTCCCTGCCCCCTTTTCACGTTTTCCACCTTTTTTCCCCCTTTCCTTTTCAGTGCGAGAGACAAAATGGTGGCCGACACTTCCTGATTTTGACCGATTCGAATGTTGACTGACATCTAACAACCAATCAGAATTTCGCTCGCGCACGGCACCGTGCCCGCACCGTGGACGCACGGTGCGCGCGTAATGATTTGATTTGATTTTGGGTTTTGTAGAGCGCACAGCTACCCTTAGGCATCCCGGCGCTAGTGAACACAGTCCTGTAGGGTGGGAAGTCATGTGGGGGAGTGCTCAGGGGAAGAGTAGGGTCTTCACTAGGTCTTTCAACTGTCCTTGAGCCTGATTCCACTGACGTGCTAAGCACTCCTGAAGCGGGCGCATATGTAGTCTCGCGTGTGGGACTATGAAGATGCAGGAGGCCATCATGCCTATCAACTGCATGAACACTCGCGCGGGCAGGGAGTGTTGTGGTTTGAACTTGGAAATCAGCATTTGCATGCTGTTGATTCTCACTAAATTTGGCTGAGCTGTGGCCGCCAGAGTGTCTATAGTCGCACCTAGGTACTGTTGTACGTGTGCGGGCTGGAGATGGGATTTTGGGTAATTTAGTGAGAACCCCAGACTGTGAAGGAGGTGAATGGTGCGGGACATGTGGCTGGCACATTGCTGGGCTGACTTCGCTTGAACGAGCCAGTCGTCCAGGTAAGGGTAGACGTGTATGTGCTGCCTCCGTAGATGTGCCGCCACAGTAGCTAGGCACTTTGTAAACACCCTTGGTGCCGTTGTCACGCCGAAGGGAAGGACTCTGAATTGGTAGTGCTGTCCTTGAACAGTGAACCTGATATATATAGATATAGCGTATAGATATTTATATGCTTTTAAATGCTATTTTCTCAGGAAATACTGAACAGATTGACACCAGACCTGCAAAAGGCACTTCCCTGACCTGAGGACTACCTCTCTGCCAAATTTCAAGTAATTCTGTTCAGCCGTTCGGGCTGTACCTTCGACTAAAGGTCCTATGGAAAAATGCATGGGGAAAACGCGTTTTGGGACCCCCCTTTTTTCTCGGCCCCCGCTTGACGAATCACCCCGAGACTTTCAGGGTAGGAGCTGAGCGGAGCACCCCATTAGTTTTGAAAATTTCGCGAAGATTCGTCAACCGGCGCCGAAGTTATTCAAAATAGAATTTTGAGATTTCCTATGGAAACACGGTCCTAACTATATCGATCTACTGGCGACCGCCAGTAGATAATAAATATAAATCTTTTTATGTTAGTATTAGGAATATCCTGCATCCTAGCTATCTCTAATTTTCATGTTCTAGTATATTAATATGACTATAATGATGATTTCTGCTTTGCATTTTTACACTTTGTTTATCGAGACTTATGTATTGAACATTCTGACTTGGAAAAAAAAAAAGATTACAAAAAAAAAAAACACCTGGGAGGTCTGTGGTCAGTTTGAACAAGGAAGTGAGTACCCTAGAAGTATGGTCCCAGCTTCTTCAGTGGCTAGACCACAGCAAAGGCTTACCTGTCTATGTCACTCCAGCGCTGTTCTCTGGAGAGTAGCCTCATGCTAATAAAAGCAACAAGCTGCTCCTGGCCTTCATCGGTGGTCTGGAATAGTAATGCCCCTATCCCATGCTCAGAGGCATCAGTCTGCACAATTAACTGCTTAGAATAATCTTGAGCTTTCAGTATGGGTGCTGTGCACATTGCTTCTTTCAGTGTCAAAAGCCCACTGTCTAGTTAACCTTCTTCGGTTGTCTCTTGTAGGTTAACTCTGTGAGGGGTGCCACAATAGTACCATACCCCATTACAAACCTCTAGTAGTACCCAGTCAAGCCAAGGAATTCCCTGACTTGAGTCTCAGTTGTAGGAGCCACCTAGTCCACGATAGTCAAGATCTTGGGTTGTTAGGGTTGAACTTGGCCTCCACCAACAATGTGGTCCAAGTATACAACAGAGCCCTGCCCTGTTTGGTACTTGATGGCTTTGATAGTGAGGCCTGCCTCCTGCTGAGCATCAAGGACCTTCCCAAAATGGCTCTGGTGATTATGCCAAGTGGAGTGATAGACAGCAACATCATCTAGATATGCAGCACTAAAATACTCCAACCCAGCCATGACTTTGTTCACCAGCCTCTGGAAGGTTGCAGGGGCATTCTTTAGACCAAATGGCATTACAGTAAACTGGTAATGCCCATCGGGGATTGAGAATGCTGACTTTTCTTTGGCTCCAGGGGTGAGACCAATTTGCCAGTACCATGATTTTTTTTGTTTAAATCTGTTGTATTAGGTGTTACAATGCACAAAAACAGGGTCATGATACATACAGCATTAGCATCATTTGTATAGCGCATTAACATTTTGCCAGATGAGAGCTTTATATGCAAAGTTACCAATAACACTATGGGATATACTTCAATAATATAACACTGGAATGCATGAAAAAGTTACCATAGTGATCTCCAGCAAAATGGTCCAGGAATCACTCACTTGTAATTACAGATCCAAACAGTATTTTGCTTTGAACAACATAATATAACTTTTTATACGGTTACCTAGAACACATTTGCCCAGTCGACAGGTCCCATCTCTCCAATGCTACGTGCATTATGTAAATGTTCATATAGGTGAGTGTAAGCTCCCATGTCTATGGCTACCACCATTTGTTTAAATGACTATAGAGGACAGGGTACAGCTAGTGGCGGTGTGTGTGATTGTTGCCACAGAAGTGGGAGGTGTGTTGCGTCCCCATCAAGTGTTTCGCCGTCCCCATCAGAATGGGTGCTGTGAGCTATAGAGGCAGCAGACATTTCTGTGTGCAGGTCAGTCATGAGTGTGTCCCAGTGTGTAGCAATGGGCTATTTCCGCAGACCCAGATTGTCCTCTCTATGTAGGACAGTACTTTCTGTCTGTGCCCAGTTGGTTAATGAGCGTAGCCAGGTCTCAGCATGAGGGGTGGGGGGGGGGATTTCGGGAGATTTCCATCTGCGGGTAATTAGGCATTTGGTCAATATTAACCCCAAGATCGATAAATCGATATGTGACTTTATATTTCTTGCCCCTGTGGTACATCCCAAAAATGCATTACTTGCATATTGACATGAGTATCCTGTCCGTGCAGTGTGATAGACAGTCTGTTATGTCTTTCCAATAGTGCTGAAGGTATGCATTTATCAACTGACAACGGGGGCAGGCGGCGTCAGTGTGTCCAAAATACCTGTTTATGTTATCTGGTGTAAAATAGGCTCTATGTATAATATACAGTTGGATCAAACAGAACCTGGCATTCCGGGGGATTTTGACAGGGCCCTCCAATACAGCCCCCATTCCCTTTCCTCATAGGGATGGCCTAAGTCTGTCTCCCATCTACTGCATAATGGTGTGAGAGAGAGTGCTGTATGTATGTGTAAAAAACCTGCCAGCCAGTGGATCATGTGCTTGCCTCGTCCTAGGATGTGCAAGTACTGTATTGTAAGGTACATATGTGGTTCGTTGGTCATGTCCACCCTACTGCAGCTCAGAGCTCCTATGAGGGAAGACTGGAGTAAGAACTGTCCTGGGGGACTCCGTCCCCTGCCACCAGAGTGTTATAGGGTAAGAGTGAACCATCTCTGTAGAGGTCGCATATTATCTGGATTCCAGCGGCTTTGTATTCAGCTTGTTCCTCTCTGGTGTTAAACCTTGTACTGTGGGGTGTGCCTAGTTTCACTCGCGCTGCAGCATGTGGGGACATTCAATGTGTGATATAAAGGCTGCGTCTATAACAGCGATAGGCAACTTGCAACATATGGGTTGCAGCAGTGGGGCTCGAACACAAGGGTGAAAGAGCTGCAATAAGCTAGACTGGCTCCAGTCTGGTAGTACCGTGGCTGTATCTGGCAGTTGCAAGGCAGAGAGCCATTGCTCCACCCATTGAAGCTTTGTTAGTAGATAATATTGTTCAAAGTGGGGCACCCCCCGATCTATGGGTTGATATAGCTTTGTCAATGCTAAGCGACATCTGGAATTGTTCCAGAGGAAATCCCTCATTACGCCCTCAAACGAGCAAAAAAAAGAATACACGGATATGTAGGGGCATGTTCACAAAGTAATACAGAAGGCAGAGGAGCACAACCATTTTTAGTAAAGCAACACGGCCAGTCACCGACAAGGAAAGCGTTTACCAGAAGGCCATCTGGGCTTTCAGTGAGGTGAACTCAAGTACCAAATTTCCTTCGAAGATGTATTCTGGAGAATGGTAGATTTGCACCTCAAATATTGAAATATATTGGGTTGCCAGTTAAGTGGAATTGTGCTGATGGTAAGGCATAGGTCAGGTATAGGTGAGATAAATGGAAAGGAACAGGATTTATTCCAATAAACACTCAGACGGAAAAGCACAGCGAATTGGCCATGCCTGTGCACAATGGTTGCAGGGACAGTGGTGATATCTCTTAAATATATAAGCAGGTCATCTGCATATAAAGTTACTGCATGAGAGCCATCATCTAATGGTATGTCTGACTCTGCTCCCTGGGCTCGGAGGAGAGCCACCAAAGGCTCCACAGCTAAGGAAAAGATCAGTGGTGAGAGGGGACATCCTTTACTTGTACCCCGTCCTATGTGGATAGGTTCAGATTTGAGAGGCCCAATCTTCACCCTAGCCAATGGTAACGTGTATAGCAGCTGGATATAACCAATAAACCTGTCTCCAAAGCCGTAGTGAGGAAACACCGTTAGCAAATAGCGCCATTCCAGAAAGTCCAAAGCACGTTCCAAATCCAGCACCCAACAGCCCGAATGAGGCCAAGCAGTTGGGGTGTATTTCTGTACACAAAAAAACGTTGCAGAATGTGGGAGGTGGTGCGGGACGGGACAAACCCATTTTGATCTTGGTGTATTAATGTTGGAGTGAAGAAGAAGAGTTTATCTGCTAATATCTTTGCCAGTATTTTATAATCTGTGTTAAGAAGGGCCAATGGCCTAAAGGAACATTGGGCGTCCGGGTCTCTACTAGATTTAGGCAATGAGATTGAGTGTTTCACAGAATGAAGCTGAGAGACAGCAGGTGTACAATGCCTCACTATATAGAGCTTGCAGGCGGGGCACGAGCAATGGGGCATATGGTTTATAGAACTCTGAGGGCAAGCCATCAAGGCCTGAGTTCTACTTGTCGCTAGCGCCCGTATCGCTTCACGTATTTCAAAGGGTGTAACAGATTCTTCTAGCTCCTGCAGCTGGTCCTACATATGTTGGGGCAATGTAAGAGCAGCAACATAGAAGGTGATGGCCTCTGGGGTTGCGTATGTAAGTGAGCGATAGAGGGAGGCGTAGTGATGGGTTAGCTTCATCGTGAATTTCTCTCTACGAATAGATAAGAGAACCGACAGTGGAGCGTAGTGCTCTGATGGGTCCACTTGAGCGATCCTGATGGATCAGCCAGGCCAGTAGAGAGCCCACCCTGCCCACTACAGCATGAGTTTTGGCTGAGTGGGCAGCATAATTATGACAATGCGTTCACTCTAAAAGCGCTGTGCTATCTGTGTGCACTTCCGCCAGGCTGACTCGCCAGTAGGACCATCCACTGCCGCATTTTCAAAGCGTAGCAACTTCCACTCATTATCCGTTGTCAGTGTCTTGAAGTTTACGGAGGTTCAACTGTAGGCCCAGGCATATGCTGTGCAGTGTCACTTTAAACGCGTTCCACTCTAGTGAGCGCATTCCCGTAGTGGCATCAATGGAGTCAACTCCGCTATGGCAGTGCTAGCCAATGAGCGGAAGGAAGAGTCCTCCAAGGCCGCTGGCTGTAATCGCTAAGTGGGAATCAGGGGATTGTCCATAGTCCACGCAAATTGCAGGTTATGGTCCAAATGTGTGCGGCCCAGGTAGTCCTTGCATGTGACGTATTGTGCTAGCTCATGTGTGCCTACCAGTCTGTCTATCCTGACATGTACGGAATGTGGCACCGAATAGAAGGAGTATACCTTAGTCATGGCATTATGTGTACGCCAAATATCCGTGAGCCCCCATTGCTTAGCCAGTTGGTAAGTATTCCAGCGGTTGAAGAGGCACTGGTCCAGGGCAATGGGGAAAACGATTGGTCTAAATTGGACTTTATTAAAATCACCACCCAGCAACCACGGTATCCCATTCCATTTTGAGATTACCCCCGGGAGGGTGTTGAGGTATGTTGTTTGATTTGTGTTAGGGGCATTGAGGCTGCCAATTAATATCTGCCTACCACCCAACCTTCCCAGGACGAGGGCATATCTACCCTTAGGGTTTATTTCCACCACTTCTGTCACAAACGGGACCCCTGGCCTGGTCCATACCATTGCTCCGCGAGCATAGGAAGAGTAATCAGTAGTAAAAAGTTGGTCCGCACCTGCAACGTTGAAGTTTGGTCGCCTCTAAGCGCGTCAGATGGGACTCTTGTAATAGCGCAAGAAGCAGTGTGGTGTTTTAGGTAAGAGTAGATGGCGTAGCAGCATGCAGGGGTGTGGATGCCAAGCACATTTGATGTTAGTACATTAATGTTCGCCATTTAGGTGAGTAGAGGTGAATTAACTGTTGAGGCAGCATCAGGGAGCTACATTTGTGTGTGCATGAGAGAATTGGGCAATATCTGTAGCAATATAGTGTCCGTACCCAAGCACACATATAATATCAGATACTGATTATTATCAGATAACAATATGAAACAGGACAATTTCGTAGAGGTTGCACTCTAATTTTCTTTCTTCCGTTGGTCCAGCCAACACGTGTTTCGTCGCCTGGGAGTGCCCGCGACTTCCTCAGAGCTGGAAGAATAAGTACAGAACTTGCTTGTAATGTATACATCTCATAAAGACCATTAACATGAGATACAAGTGGAGCCCACAATATATAAACATATGTACCAAATTAATCATCCAAAGTCCAGAGGACCTAGGTGCGGTTGCTGATAAATTTTAAAACAGGCCCACATTGCTGATGCGGAGTGTAAAGCAATATCTATGAAAATCAGGATGAGTCTCTGTGATAGTGAGACACTTGTGCTCATAACCTTAATCCATGATTTAAACCAGTGCTGTGAAGGTCAGCATCTAGAAGTTGCTGATTGTGCACATTCGCATTACTTAAATGGTGTCAATGTGCATCTAAGATCCAAAACGACAAGTACCTAATAAGTATGAAGTGATGAAGATTTCAACCTAAAATAACGAGGGAACGAATGAACGAATGAAATAACACCCCAGTAGAATTATCACATTTGCAAGAGGAAGTTATAAAATAATATAACTACCTTGTGACCGGTTATAATTCCGTCCCGGCCAAAAAGGCAGGGAATAAAAACTGGGTCCGTCTTGAAAGGTTGTATCCTGTACATCTGTAATAAAGATATAGCATAAGGCCAAACCCAGAACTATCCTGGCTTATCACCAACCAAAATTCAAAACATCAATTGATATTGCGAAGTGTCCAAGTGTAAGCACCAAACAGGAGAGCTCCAAATTTAATATGTCCTGTTCTATTAACAAAACATATGACAGCGGTCATGTACCCCCTCTAGTATTGTACCATGTGACCTAATCTATACTCCTATGTCTCTATCCCAATGTAACATCATAATGGATGTCCATACCAGGGGGGATATATAAAGTATATCAATCATTTCTGATCAGTAAGGCGAGTGAGAACTTTTTTACATGCTATGCCACCAAAGCAAGTATACTATGTATCAGTGGTACAAATAATATTTGACCACAGGACCATGAAAATCATAGAGAGTGCCATGCATACCTAGTGTCAAAGATATGATATCAAACTGTGACCGCTATGTCACATGAGTCAGAAACAAAAACACCCTTGCACATCGTAATTTTTGAAGTAGGTCCAGTCTCCCGTTGGTCTAAAATACACCCGTTCTCTATGGTCCTCGCGTCGTAATACATAAATATAGTAACAAATATCCAACTAAAATACTGATCATGCTTAGTATAGACTCAATGCATATTCAAAATTTCTTATGTAAAGCGTGAAACAACTCACAAAATATTGTTGTAATCGTTGCTTCCGTATGGTCCAAATTCAATAAAGCACTGTAAATAAAGAAAGGACTTAGATTATCCCCAATGTAATCATCTCTCCATGTCATGCCTCAAAGTAATGTCTCAAAGTCCATAGCCTAACCCCTACCTTTCGTGCTACAGCGTGAGTACACGTCTGACTCTCGGTCCCCAATGCGGCCGCGGAGTAGCGTGACCCGGAAATAAAATCAGTTTAAATCCATTTCCGAGTCAGGAGCCTTTACCGCTAACCTCTAGTATCAGTAAGAGTCACCTCTCAAAACATAGCAGCCATGTTGGAATTCTTAAGTACACAATGTATCTATCTAATAGTACGCGTACGAATAGTATATGCGATTGTATTCCATAATAGAACAAATAAGTGGCAAAATATAATTGCCATATTCTGAATTCTCCAATATCAAATTCTGCTATTAGGTGGATGAATTATAATGACAACGGGAAAACAACGTGAGTGATACTATCCATGTCCAAATTCAAAATAGTGAGCCTATACCGCTAACCTCTGGAGTCAGTAAATGTCCCTTCTTCAATAAGCTGCCATGATGTAATTCTAAGTATACGATGCGTCTCTCCAAAACATGTGTGCAAAAGGTTTGTGAGAATGTGTCTGAGAATCAAATAATTTAGTGGCAAATATAGTTGTCGTATTCTATATTCTCCCGTATCAGATTAAAATATTAGGTGAATAATAATTATAAACAGAAATAAAACATGAGTAATACTGTCCATATCAAAGTGTGCATTAGTAGCGATAACAGCAGTGTCCTTACGTATCAGAGTGAAAGTGTCCCTATATCACTAAATCATTATTATTTAAATATAAGTAGTTCTAAATCATCACTCTGTTTCAGCAGGGTGGTCACCAATAAGTAGGTTAAGCCAAATCGGGTAAACACCCTAAGATACGTATAATAAAATATAAAAAGTCACTTAGTATTGCGAACAATGCAAGGCATAGCATGAAAGTATTTGTGTGAATATACAAATATATATAACATCAGATAATCTATACATACAAACAGCGGGATACAATACATCAGTCTGGTAAACTTGAGAGAAACATACACTTTTTTTTTTTACTCAAAACAATTTCAATCAAAAATCAATTACTATTAGTTAGATGTAAGGTGGTCTCTAGATAAACAGACGAACTACTAATATATCATGGGTTGCATAAAAATAGTACAGATTCCAACTAGGTTTTATGGATGACCTACTAGACTCAATGAGTCGCTATATATAGCAGAAACAGATAAATACATTCAATCAGCCAGAAAATAGTAGAGCTCATGATCTAAATTGAGGCCGTGGTCGATTGCTCTCATTTTCATGATCCACATTGCCTCTCTAAGTCTCAACCGTAGCTCTTTGTTGCCCCCCCTGGGGTCCGTCTCGATCTTCTCAATCCCACAGAAGGTAAATGTTTTATATGTGTCTTGTGCATTACATTCATTTATATGTACTGCAGTGGGATACCTTGTATCAGTGCTTAATTGGTGCCGGTGCCTTCCGGTGCTCAGCACCGGCACTTAATTGCCAGCACCGGGGTTTATGACTGTCTGCCACATGGTAGTGGTGTCTGCCAATTTAGGTATGAGCACAACAACTTCTGTTTATTATTTCAATTTACATTTCCAATTATTAGTATTTGCCTCCAAAGCCATTCTTATAGCTTTGGGGCCTGTAATAGTATGAATTGTCACATTTTTAAGAGTGTGATGATTAGTAGTGTGTTGGTGCGGTCATTGGCAGTGCTGCCAGGGGCAACGGATGGTGCAAGCTCTAGTGTCCTCCTGCCGAGGGTCCCGGCACTATGTTTTTTACAAGTTAAGCACTGCCTTGTATCCTTATATTTGATGGCTCGTCCATGTTCATTGATCCGTTCCTTTAGCGGCCGGATCGTACTGCCTATGTAAAATTTGTTGCATTTGCATTTAAGCATATATACAACAAATTTACTATTACAGTTTATCATTTGTCCGATTGTGAAACGTCTAACCATTGGATTTGTGAATTCCTTCTTGTTATCCATGGCTCTATCACAAACCCTACAGCTACCACATTTATGGAAACCCATACATCTCTGAGATAACCAGTTATCCACAGGTTTATGTTTTGGATAGCTTGGACTTAGTAGTGATCTAATAGTTTGACCCCTCCTGTAAGTAATCAAAGGAACGTCCGCTATCTGATCTTCTAGATTTTTGTCCGCTCGTAGTATGCGCCAGTGGCGTTTCATACTATTTCTTAGCTCTGAAGATATCTCATTGTAATCCATCACCATTCTGAGTACCTGAGGTCATTTAGTTATAACTGATTTGTCTGTCAGTGTCTCAGCTCTATTTTTTGTCAGTATCCTGTTTTCTGCCTTATCAATTGTAAGTCTGTTGTACCCTCTAGCTATGAAACGTTGTTTCATGTTACCCACACAGGTTTTGAAGTTAACTTCATCCCTACAGTTTCTTCTAGCCCATATTAGTTCTCCATAGGGAATAGATTCTTTTTGATGTTTAGGATGAGCACTATCTGCATGTAACAGTGCATTACATGAGGTGAGCTTGCGATGTAGTCTGCTATGAATTTGATTGTTTTCAATGTATAGTACTACATCCAGAAATTCAATTTCTTTGTGACTACAATTAGATGAAAAGTGAATTCCAATATCATTGGAATTCAGAAAGTCACAGAACAGTTTGAGGTTATCCATTGTACCAGACCAGATCAAGATACAGTTGTCAATGTATCTTCACCAATAAATGATGGAGTTGCATCAGTTAATCCCTTTTGAGCCCCAGATCCACTTCTCCTCAAACCGACCCCTAAAAAGATTGGCCTACGAAGGAGAGAATCTGGAGCCCATAGCAACTCCTTGGGTCTGTCTGTACCATTATTGTTCAAATATGAAGACGTTATTAGTGAGAATGAGTCTAATCATTGTCAGTAACATCTCCACATGTTCCCATTGTTTTGCTGGTCTGCTGGTCTGCTATTTAGAAATTTCTCTGTTGCTTTGATTCCCAAATCTTGTCTAATACATGTGTAAAGAGATGTCACATCTAATGTTGCCAAAATCATGCCATCTTCCCAGACCACATCTGCAAGTATGCTTAGGATATGCTTGGTATCACGCACAAAGGAAGGAAGATTTTTAACTATTGGTTGTAAGAATAAATCCACATAGTAGGACAGATTTTCAGTCGGTCCCCCTATGCTGGAAATGATAGGCCGACCTGGTTGGAATTGTTGGTTTTTATGGACCTTTGGTAAGGTATAAATACAAGGAAACCTTGGTCTGTCAACTTTAAGATATAAGTATTCATCTTAATCAATTAATCCCTTATTACGCCACTCAACCAGAAGAGTATTTATTCTGACAGTGAGTGAGTTAAAGGGATTATCCTTAAGTTTTGTGTAATAGGTGGGGTCATCTAATTGTGATTGTATCTCTCGATTGTAATCCTGAGTATTCATGATCACAATATTATCCCCCTTGTCCGCTTCCCTGATGGTAATATTTTTCATATGTTCTAGTTCTTGTAGGGCCTGTCGTTCTTTCACTGTTAAGTTGTCTCTGTTATGCCTTTTCAATTTGATTTTGGGCTCCAGCAGTTTGTTCAGGTCGCTAGTTACTAATTTGTGAAACACATCGATATTATTGTCACTAGCTAGTGTAGGTGTCCAACCAGATTTGCGTTTAAGTCCATTAGAGAGGCTATAGTCTGTTTTTATTTCATGATCCATAAGTAGTTCTTCAATACACATATGGTCACTATCATCATCAATTATTGAAAGAAGTAATTCTGCATCCTTGATGTCTTGTATAGTTGTTAAATCAGGAAAAACATCATTAGGATATGTTGTCACTGCTTTATTCATTGTAGGCATACTTTCAAAATATTTTTTCAATTTTAGATTTCTTACAAATTTGAACAGGTCTATCATTTTTTTTTAACTGTATTTATTGAATTTTCAAATAAGGCAGACAATCAATGATACAGGGTCATTGAAGGCGAAGGAAACATATAAATCCCACAACATCCCCCCGTCCCCCCCACCCCTCCCTGGCAGAACAGCAGCATAATGACAGTACACTTTGGACAGCAAAGCTGCATTTGATAGTATAAAATAATAAAGAGAGCAGTGTGAGCCGGCGCTGACAGCGTATGGAGCATTTTAACTGAAAGTCTGGCACTGGTGCGGTTGATTGAAAAACCGTCCAGAGCAATTTCTTTTACTTTGTGTAGCGCCTCGGTGCAACTCTATTTTTAAAAATTAATACTTCTAATGGGGGGTGAATTTGTGTGCTGATATTGTCATTCTGGTCTGCACTTGGCACCCACCTGATTCGGTCCCCGGTCCGTCACGGCGATTTTGTGCCGATTGAACGGAGGGACGCGACTCCTCCCCCTTGCTGCGTCACTTCCTCTACCCTCCTATATTGGTAATGATCACTCGACCGCGCAGCGGGCGCGCCGACAGCGGGCGCGCCGACAGCGCGCCGAAGGCGCGCCTAAGGCAAGCCCGTCTGCGCCCATCCGCGGCCGAAATAGGTCAGTAATATGCTGGAGCATGCAACAACTTCACGCCCTCTGTCCTGCATTTGCTAAAGCCTGTCTCCATAGTCTTAATGCGGAAGACACTAACAACTGTAAAGAGTGTCAGTATAACTGGCACAATAGATCTACGCTTAAGGCTGAGAACATTAGGCTTACATGCGGACTACTTTATACCAGATCTATGCGGAAGCATAATCTTGATATATACGATCTGCTCACAGATATGAAACTCGACCTCCTATTCCTTACTGAGACTTGGCTTGACTCCAACCGGATATAGTTGCTTCACTCCCAGCTGGCTATACCATGGTACGACTGGACAGAACTGTGGGCAGAGGTGGTGGGATAGCTATAATATCTAAGCAGCCACTATGTTGTCAACTTGAACCTCTCGCAATCGCTGACAGTGAGACAGGAGCCTTTTCCATTAAGGTTAACGCTGGTAACACGGTGAAGGGCTTCTTGGTCTATCGCGCTCCTGGTCCTTTTACCCACTTTACTACCAGCCTAACCGAAGGTATAACGGAAGCCGCTTTGCGTAGGGACAAGTTTATGCTCTTAGGTGACCTTAGCATCCATTTGGATGACCAACAGGACAAAGGAGCCACTGACTTCTGTCAGCAACTACATTCCCTCCAATTACACATCAGATCTAAGGCCCCGACCCACCAAAAGGGCCACTTATTGGACCCTATCTTTGGCAACTGGGAAGACATTGAAGTTAAGGCCCCTGTCCCAGTCCCTTGGTCCGACCACTTCTTAGTGCCTTTTATAATAAATATCCCTGCTAGCAATATCCAAAAGCGTACCAACTCTAAATATATGAGCCGTAAATGGACTGCTTTTTCCAAAGCCAAGTTCGATACTGCTCTGATTAAAGGCGTCAGACCAGGAGGTGAGGATGCTGATACTGCATCGGATAGACTAGAAGGCCGCATTAATAATGCTCTAGATGACATAGCCCCTCTCTGTCATAAAAATCCCTGTAGTAGACCCCAGAGATCAGCCCCCTGGTACAGCGAATAACTTCGCCTAGCTAAAGCGGAATGCAAACAACTAGAAAGACAGTGGAGGGTGGTTTACCTCGATCAAGCAAAACAGAGGTATATAGACAAACGCAGAGAATATCATAGATTGATCAGGCGTGCCAAAACAACTTACTTTTCAGGTAGGATAGGAGAAGCTAAAAACTCTACCAAGGAGCTATTCAAAATTTATAATCTCTCTCTGTGGCTCATCTGTTGACCCGTCGTCGGTCTCAGAGGAATCCTGTAACCGCATTGCTGCTTTCTTTTCTGATAAAGTGGCCACCATCTACTCCACTTTTTCAGGAGGAAAGAAAAAGGGAACAGAATTCAGTGAGAGTATATTGGTGGATGTGGGTGTTAATAGCCTGGGCAACTTTTTCACCCCATCCCCTGGCGGGCTCCAGCAGATATGCCACTCCATTAAGTCAGGATCCCCCCGTGATCCGGCATCACCGAAACTTCTGGGAGAGAGTATCGAGATCCTTGAACCCTATATTAGGGATGTTCTGGATCTTTCCTTCAGATCCAGCACCGTACCCAAAAGTTGGAAGCAGGCTGTAGTACTCCCGCTTAAAAAAAAAACGAATCTTACCTGGGACAGGCTGGACAATCTCCGTCCTATCTCACTCCTCCCCTACCTGGCCAAAGTAGCAGAAAAGGTGGCAAATCTTCAACTTATGGCATTTGTGGAGAAAGCCAACCTGCTCCATCCAACTCAGTTTGGCTTTCGTGCACGCCACTCCACGGAGTCTGCGCTGCTCATGGCCACTGAGACCATCAGGCAAGGGGTAGATGAGGGGCATACTATGGCCCTCATTCTACTTGACCTAAGTGCAGCCTTTGACACTGTAGCACATTTCACCTTGCTACAGTGTCTCAACAAAGGTGGTGTCACTGGGTCAGCGCTGAGGTGGATCCAATCTTTCCTGACCGATAGGGGTTTTCAGGTCAGACAGGGAGAACACTACTCTCGTGTGTTCAATCTTGATCAAGGGGTTCCCCAGGGCTCCGCCCTGAGCCCCACCCTGTTTAACCTATATGCTTCCCCTGTAGCCACCATTGTGGAAAGTCATGGCATCCAACTAGTGTCATATGCCGATGACACACAGCTGGTCATCTCGCTGTCACGGGCACCTGATGTTGCGGCATCCAGCTTCAGTGCTTGCATGCAGGAGCTTGCATCCTGGATGTCTAACAACATCCTGAAGCTGAATGGGTCCAAAACTGAAGTGCTCGTGGTGGGAGGTGGTCCAAATGTGTGGTCCTCGGCATGGTGGCCAGCATGCCTGGGCTCCACTCCAGTGCCTTGTCAACAGGCCAAAAATCTTGGGGTGATGTTTGACTCCGACCTGTCATTTGCTCCCCAGATTAATCGGGTTGTCGGAATGTGCTTCGGTATACTCAAGAGTCTAAGGAAGATCCTGGACCTACTTCCAGTTAGTGCCAGGCAGACTCTGGTGCATGCCTTGGTCACATCTAGACTCGATTACTCTAACCTCCTCTATCTGGGAATAACAGCTAGAAGCTTCAATCGTCTCCAGGTACTTCAAAATGCCACAGCCCGGCTGGTGCTGAGGCTTCCTAGGAGAACGGCCTCTAAAGCTGCTTTGAAGTCCCTACACTGGCTTCCGGTCAGAGAAAGGATTACCTTCAAAGCACTATGCATGTGTCAGCGCATTATCGGGGGCAGGGCGCCCGTTCCCCTACACAGCCTCATCACCACCTACAGACCGGAGCGGATGCTCAGATCCTCTGGCACCGGACTGGTAGTCGTCCCCAAAATTCATAAAGCTCGAATGGGGGGCAGATCTTTCAGGCTTCTTGCAGCCAAGAGCTGGAATATGCTTCTTATGGAGCTGCGCCTCGAACTTTCTGAGGCCAAGTTCCGCAGAGCTCTAAAAACTCACCTCTTTCGCTCAGTACTGATGTAACCTCCCTGTTCTGGCCACTTCATACTTCTCACTCAGCGCGGGGACACGCCGGGGCACGTAACCATGCGCTTTACACAATTCCATAATAATAATAATAATAATAAAGAATGTTTTTTAGGCAAAGTCCATCCTTCAGGGCCGTATAACTGTTAGCCAAAGACCCACACCCACTCTAAGGTATCTATGGGAATCTACTAAGGGGCTCACAATAGGTCAGGATGGTACATTAGATACTCCGTCAAGGGGGCCCAAAAGTCTTTTGGACGAGAGGATTCCGGCAGCTCCTCCTCGTATGTCTGAAGCTGAGTTTTACAAAACACCAGGTCCCGGAGCCACTTCTTCACAGTGGGTGACGCTTTGGCTCCCCAACATTGCGCCACCGCCCTTTTGGCAAGCAAAGTGGAAACTGCAACAATTCGCCTGTTGCAGGGCTTAAGGCACTTGACATACCCCAGCAGACAAAGCTCAGGAGAGCAATCCACAGGCTCCAGCACAACATCAGACAGAATGGCCACCACTGCCGTCCAGAAAGCAAATACACTCCCACACATCCAGGCAACATGGAAAAAATCTGCATCCTCTGCTCCACATCTCACACAATTGGAGGTTTCCTTTAGACCATATTTATATAGCTGCAAAGGGGAATAATAAACCTGATGCAGGAACTTAAAATGTATAATTCGAAGATTACAATTGGCCGTAAGACGGCCAGTGAGCTGGCAACATGCGGTCCAGACCTCCGGCACGATAGAAGCACCCAGCGCCTTCTGCCAACGTGAGCAGGAGGAGTGTACCCCGAGGTCTCGCTCACGCAGAGAGGCATTGTAAAGTAGTGTAACTAATTTATTTCGGCTCTCTCCCATCAGCAGCACCTGCAGGGCTCTCAAAGTGGTGGGTTCAGCAGGGTAACCCGGATACGCCGCGCGGATAGCCTGGCGAACCCGAACATATGTAAAGTTAAACATGAAGCCCCGCTCTGAGCCGCCTTTAACGTTTTAAATCTACCCTCCACATATAAATCACCCAGCCAGTGTATGCCAGCCACAGCCAATTCTTGCAGGGCAGACGCCTCCCGAGCCGCCGAGGTATCGGGTGAGAAATTAACGGCAATAGTGGCGCGTACAGATGAGAGAGCTGCGCTCTTGTCACAAGCATTCGCCAGGCCCACGCCGTACACTGCGAAGGGTTAATCTCAGTCCGCGGCCCACCCAACCCGACCGAAAGTGTCACCGCCTGCAGCGGCACAGGGAGCACTGCATCCGCCTCTGAAGCCACATGCGGCTGATACCTCGGTGGGAAATGCCAGTAATGCGCGAACTGCGCTTGGGCGCACAAATAGTAAAGGCGAAGGTCAGGAACCTCAAAGCCTCATCGTTCGAAGGGCTGCACCAACAGGTCCCATCAACACCTTGGTTTCCTACCACCCCACACAAACGTGAGCAACACAGACTGGAGGGTGCGGAAAAACGCCACGTTCAGTTTGATAGGAATGTTAATGAAGAAGTACAACAATATAGGCAAAAACACAATTTTTACCACCGCAATCCTAAGGGGCAGGTGTGTCCACCTGTTCAGAAATACGGGACACCGTGCAGCCATAGTTTTCAGAGATCACAATGTCAGGATCTCTACGTACCCAGACACCCAGATACTTCACAAGGTCAGTTGTCCATGTCAGTGGAAAATCCAACTCCACCTCTTTGGTGAACGCGGTTAGGGGAAACACCACCGATTTGGACCAATTGATCCCCAGGCCAGAGAAGCGCTCAAATTGGACATATTCCTGGAGCAGTGCAGAGAGGTGGACCTCGGGCTCTCGGACATATAACAGCATGTCATCTGCGTAGAGAGAGACAATCAAGGGCCGTTGTCGAAACCGCAGAGCTTCTGCAGCGTGCCGCTGCCGCAGTTTGCAAGCGAGTGGTTCCAGTGCTAAGGCAAAAAGCATAGGCGACAGCGGGCAGCCCTGCCTCGTGCCCCCTCCGATAGGAAACAATGAAGACACCCACCCATTAACTCGCACCCTGGTGACTGGATCCCTGTACAGCACCCGGAGCCACTGCAGGAAGAAAGGGGGGGAAGGCCATCCTTTCCATTACAGTAAACATAAATGGCCAGTGTAAAGAATCGAAGGCCTTGGCCGCATCGAGTAGTACGGCCACCGCCTGAAAGTCGGGCTCAAAGTAGTGCAAGGTTGAAAATATTGTGCGCAAATTATGAGTGGTGGATCGCTCCATAACTAATCCCGATTGGTCCGGCAACACCAACAGGGGGAATCAAAGGTTGCATTCTAGTGGCGATCATTTTCGCTAGGATCATTGCGTCTATATTAATCATAGAGAGCGGTCGGTATGACCCGCACTGATTTGAGGGCTTATCCGGTTTTAGGAGTGTGACCAGTAGGGCCTCACGGAGTGAAGGGGGCAGCTTCCCGTTCCCGTAGGCTTCCGCATAAACCTCCAAGAGCCGTGGGGCGAGGTCTGCCACATATGCCTTATTAAATTCGCTGGGCAGCCCATCCGGGCCTGCAGCTTTGCAGGTCGGGAGTGACATGATGGCGTCTCGTACGTCCTCCTCATCGAAGGGCTGCACAAGATACTCCCGCTGCCGTTCGGAGAGCCACCCAAGCGCCACACGTCAAGGTAATCATAATTCTCCCCCGACAATGGGGTCGCCTTGGCAGCATAGAGGCGGGTATAGAATTGCAAGATTGCGTCGCAGAGCTCAGCAGTCGAATGGTGGACCTCCCCGGTATCGTCAATAAGTTCAGTTATTTGCTCCTGGTGTCTTGGCTCCGACAATTTCTGCACCAGCGATCGGCCAGGGCGAACTCCCTCCCCATAATAGCATGCTATTCGATGCCGGGAACAGTGCAGTAGCTCCTGGTCAACAGTCTTGTTATGCTCCGTGACCAGTTCCCGTATGGCGGGCAGTTTTGCGGTGGATGGGGCAGAATCATATTCCCGCTCCAATTTAGAGATGTCAGATGCTAATCTTTTAATATGCCGACGGATGTCGCGCAGAACCCCCTGCTGGGCCCCGATGCAAGCCCCCCGCACAGTCACCATAAACGCTTCCCAGAGTGTCCCCGCGCTGTCCACCGTTCCCTCATTTTCCCTAAAGACATTTTTTATGGCCTCTGCTATCTGCTGTTTAAAAACTGAGTCTGTGAGTTCTGAAGGCTGCAGCCGCCAGGCAAATGGTGGAGTCCGATTTGTAGGTATCTGTAGCGTCAAAAGCACCAGAGAATGGTCCGAAAGAGTACGGGCCTCATGCGACACCGTCGCTGTCCAGGCGTAAACCGACTCAGAGACCAGCCAAAAGTCTATGCGGGACCACGAGCCACGCACTGAGGAAGCGAACGTGCTCTGACGGTCCACAGGGTGACGAGTTCGCCATATGTCATACAGATGTCCAGTGTCCAGAAGCCCCGGTAGGACTTCCGCGGAGCGTTTGGGACTGGCCTCGCTGCCACCAATGCGGTCCATAGTGATGTCTAAACATAGATTAAAATCCCCTCCCCATATAACCTGTGCCGGAGGAAAGTGCGAAATCCGGCGCCACACATCCGAGTAGAACGAGGGGTCATCTACATTCGGTCCATATACATTCACAATCAGCACACTCTCTCCAGCCAAGCGGCCATGCAGCATCGCGACCCGGCCTTCATCATCCACTTCAGTCCTGATCACAGTAAAGGGCACCCCTTTTTTCACAAGAACTATGACCCCCCCTAGAGTAGGTGGAGAATGAGGAAGAGACCCGTACTCCCGCCCACCCAGTGCCCATTTTGCTAGCAGATTCAGCAGTAAGGTGGGTTTCCTGGAGAAGGGCTACTTGCACTCCCATATGGTCCAGGCATGCGAACACTGACCTGATCTTTTTTGGTGTGTTAAGGCCCGGGACATTCCAGGTAAGGAACTTGACCACGCTATTCATCGTGTAGGATTTTCCATATGTGACCGCCTAATCAATTGTCTAACATGAAGAGATACCAACATTCACGGTGTTTGTCCGACAGTGTACATTTTTACATTCTGGCTGTCCCACGATGACCCCACCCACTTCAGCTGCCCCAACATGCCAAAGCCATCCCAAAAACCCATCCCAACCCTCCCCCCAAACTCCCACAACCGAAAAACAGAATCGGGGTACACCCATTTTTGGGAAGCACAGAGGCGTGTGCCTCCTACAAGTAGGAGTCAACCGAGCTCAAGAACAGTATACTAGCAATACATACAACCGGCATGATGGAAACCCCACTGTGAGGCTGCACCCGCGGGGACCCAAAGTAACCCAGCCCAGGGTAGGGGTGACAGCATGGAGGACTCAGGAAGGTGCATCAATAAAGAGGTCAAAGTCAGTATAAAGGGCTCGCGCTACCAGCCGGTAGCCGTGGATCAGCAAATCCAGCATGTGAACAAATAGGCTGCAGAGCCAGGCAAATGGCAGCAAACATAGTGGGCACAAACTGGCAGGAGATATACACCATAAGCAAAGATAGACAATAAACTGAGAGCCAGCTGGACAAGAAAAATATAGCATCCCAGACAGACACGAAAAAGCCAAAAGAGTCAGTAAACTCCAATTAGCTGGCATAGTGGTTCACTACTCTTCTTCCTCGGGTGCAGCTGTAGAATCTCGTTTCTGGCGTTTCAGATGCTTAGCATGTTCCATTGCGGCCTTCGGGGCGGAAAAGATCTTATTGTTCTCAGCAGTGCCTATACGGAGCCGAGCCCGATACAGCATAGCGTAAGGGACCCCCTCATTTCGCAAAAACTGCTTCACATTGCCAAATTCTCGCCTAGCCGCCTGGACGGCCACTGTAAAATCAGGGAATAAGGGCAATGTGTTGCCCTGATGGACAATAGTACCTTTCTCTCGTGCCAGACACAGTATGGTGTCCCGATCCCTGTAGTTCAAGACTCTGGCAATTATAGGGCGAGGAAGGGCCCCCGGGATCGGTCGTGCAGCTAAAGAGCGGTGGGCACACTCCACTATGAACATGCTGGATAGGTGCTCTGTGCCAAAGATATCCAAGATAAGGCGCTCAATATAACCCTACATTCTGCCCACATTTGTCGACTCTGGTAATCCAGTAATACGAAGATTGTTGCGCTGGAAGTGCGCCTCCAAATCCTCGTTTTTAGCTTGGATAAGGGCCAAGACCTTTTCCATGTTCAGGGTTTTATCTGTGACCGTACTCAGACCATCTTCAGTCGTCGAAACTCTTTGTTCCACCTCCCCCATGCGCACAGTTTGTTTCTCAAGCTAAGATGACATGTGGTCTAATCGATGGTTTACAGCAGCCATCGTGCCCTCGATAGACTGCAAAGTGCGTTGCATAGACAGCAACGTGGGTTTCTAGTGTGGGGGGCCTTCCGCGCGGAAATCAGCCTCCGTGTCAGAGGCGGCTTGTTGCGGAGTCTTGGGGGCCTTACGTGACTCGAAGGTAAGGCGCGGCTGGGATTTGACAGTCCTCCCCATAATGATTGAATAACGCCACTGAAGCTGTAGGCAATTGTCAATGAACGTAGAGCCAGGGGCGAGCGTGAGAGAAGGTCCAACCTGACTACTCCCCCTTAGCGGTAATCTGGTAGTGACCGGCAACTAATCAGGCCTCAGGGCGCAGGAACGCAAGCCGTGGATAGGGAAGTAGGGAGGGGCCCCCAATTACACAGATCCCTCCTGAGGCGACCGTCCCAGTAGATCAGATATCTTGCGTGTTAGGTCAGAAGTGCGGCAGTATACCGCAATTTGCTGGGGTGCAGCCAAACGCCCACCACTCAGGGGGCCAAGTAGCGAACACACAGCAGCCCCCCGCTGCCCGGGCCAGCGTCCGCTCTATCCAGGTCAGAGAGTCGCAGCCTACCACCAGTATTGGGCAAAGGACTTCCCCCCATATTTGTGAAGTGGACGTCACCCACGCAGTTAAGGAGAGCAATCCAAATGGCGATGTACAGCTAGAACCCCACAGACTCACAGAGCGCTATATGGCTAGCGCTGGACTTCGCAGCCGGCCCCTGCAATGAGGAATCCTGGAGGTCGGTGAAGCCCCCGCCGCACCAGCAAGAGCCCACCCATGGATATATCCAAGAAAGTCAGGCGTTTGAGGCAGCAAGCAGGAGGGAGGTAGTGCACCCCAGGCCACGGAAATGCACCATGTAGTTGGAGCCAAATGTCACAGCAGGCCCATGCAGTAAAGCAATCTGGGGACCACTGGAGCCCCCGCTATCCTGGCAGGAGCTCGTCTAGGGATGTGTCCAAACAATCCAGGGGTGCATTGGAGCAAGCAGAAGGGAGGCTGCGCGCCTCAAGCCAAGGTGGTGTAGATGTGAGACACCGTTCAATTGGCAAGATGAGTAGAAGCTCCAGTGTCTGCACACCTATGTACAGGGCAGGCGGCCAAGATCTGCGAGCCAGCAAGGGAGGGCAGGCACTGTCACCAGTGGTCCGCGGCAGCACAACAGGGACCCCAGACGACCGTCGCGCAGCAGGCCCAGCAGCGGCTCCCGCCTCGGTCATCTCAATGCCCAACAGGAGACTCTTCAACGCTCCCCACGCTAGCCACATCTCGCAGGCCGCGGCCCGGCTGCAGGCCCAATCCTGCCTCCGCAGCTCAGACCCCCGCCAGGCCCCGAACCCACTCACCGCAACAAGCGCCGACGGGCGCGCAGTGTGTCTAGCGACGTTCCGCTTCTCCACAGGAGGGCCGCCGTAGTCGTCAGGGTCCGCCGCCCAGATGCCTCCCAGGCACCGCCGCTCACCGCTCCGCAGCAGTCAGACAGCTGCCTCACAAAGTAGCGTCCAGCCGCACCTTCTCCTGGTCAAGCCGCACGCCAGGAAAGAGCTCCCCAGGTGCCAGCCCCCAGATGAGCAGGGGGGAGACATGCAGCAGATCTCGCGTCCAGGCGCCAGGCAATAGCGCGGCCTACCGCGGCCCGGCACCCGCCATTTTCTCCCAGCACTGCGTCGGATCGAGGTCAGTGTGTTTCGACCCACTAACAAGAGCTCACGGGCCCGCAATCGGCATGTGCAGGTGCAGCAAGCAGGGGGAAGGTCCTTCCGTCCGCTAACTGGTGTCCAGGTCGATGTATGCAGCAGATATTTGGCGGATGGCAGCTCGGTTTGGCAGAGCCTCACAGGAGTGCGGCCTTTTTGCCATGCACCCTCTTAACAACAGGTCTATCATTAAGTTGCAAATATCGCCATCATTTTTTGGACAAAAGCCCATCCCCTTTTCCAGTAGGGAGGTCATATCACTTGTTAGTATTATGTCACTCAAATTTATGACCTCAACTCCCTTACATTGACTCGTCACTAATTCCTTTTGTCTGACGATCTCAGTTTCATACTGGTCTTTTCTTCTACAATACAATATCCTCCAGCGCGAGTGAGGCAGAATCATTATCATCCATTTATAACACCGATAACCGTTTTTTACGGGAAGTAAAGTGAGTGAAAAGTGGAAACAGGGATCAGCCTCGACGCCAGGATACCATACAAAAAAGACCAGGAGGGGCAAGAGAGGAGGCTTGGGTAGAAGAAAAGACAAGTATGAAACTGAGATCGTCAGACAAAAGGAATTAGTGACGAGTCAATGTAAGGGAGTTGAGGTCATAAATTTGAGTGACGTAATACTAACAAGGGATATGACCTCCCTACTGGAAAAGGGAATGGGCTTTTGTCCAAAAAAATCATGGTGATATTTGCCACGTAATGATAGACCTGTTCAAATTTGTAAGAAATCTAAAATTGAAAAAATATTTTGCAAGTATGCCTACAATGAATAAAGCAGTGAAAACATACCCTAATTATGTTTTTCCTGATTTAACAACTATACAAGACATCAGAGATGCAGAATTACTTCTTTCAATAACTGATGATGATAGTGATCATATATGTATTGAAAAACTACTTATGGATCATGAAATAGAAACAGACTATAGCCTCTCTAGTGGACTTAAACGCAAATCTGGTTGGACACCTACACTAGCTAGTGACAATAATATCGATGTGTTTCACAAATTAGGAACTAGAGACCTGAACAAACTGCTGGAGCCCAAAATCAAATCGAAAAGGCATAACAGAGACAACTTAACAGTAAAAGAACGACAGGCCCTACAAGAACTAGTACATATGAAAAAATATAACCATCAGGGAAGCGGACAAGGGGGGTAATATTGTGATCATGAATACTCAGGATTACAATCGAGAGATACAATCACAATTAGATGACCCCACCTATTACACAAAATTTAAGGATAATCCCATTAACTCACTCATTGTCAGAATAAATACTCTTCTGGTTGAGTGGCGTAATAAGGGATTAATTGATCAAGATGAATACTTATATCTTAAAGTTGACAGACCAAGGTTTCCTTGTATCTATACCTTACCAAAGGTCCATAAAAACCAACAATTCCCACCAGGTCGGCCTATCATTTCCAGCATAGGGGGCCCAACTGAAAATCTGTCCCACGATGTGGATTTATTCTTACAACCACTAGTTAAAAATCTTCCTTTCTTTGTGCGTGATACCAAGCATATCCTAAGCATACTTGCAGATGTGGTCTGGGAAGATGGCATGATTTTGGCAACATTAGATGTGACACCTCTTTACACATGTATTAGACAAGATTTGGGAATCAAAGCAACAGAGAAATTTCTAAATAGCTGACCAGCAAAACTATGGGAACATGTGGAGATGTTACTGACAATGATTAGACTCATTCTCACTAATAACGTCTTCATATTTGAACAAGGAGTTGCTATGGGCTTCAGATTCTCTCCTTCGTATGCCAATCTTTTTAGGGGTCGGTTTGAGGAGGAGGAGTGGATCAGGGGCCCAAAAGGGATTAACTGGTGCAACTCCATTATTTATTGGGGAAGATACATTGACGACTGTATCTTGATATGGTCTGGTACAATGGATAACCTCAAACTGTTCTGTGACTTTCTGAATTCCAATGATATTGGAATTCACTTTACATCTAATCGTAGTCACAAAGAAATTGAATTTCTGGATTGTAGTACTATACATTGAAAACAATCAAATTCATAGCAGACTACATCGCAAGCCCACCTCATGTAATGCACTGTTACATGCAGATAGTGCTCATCCTAAACATCAAAAAGAATCTATTCCCTATGGAGAACTAGTAAGGGCTAGAAGAAACTGTAGTGATGAAGTTAACTTCAAAACCTGTGTGGGTAACATGAAACAACGTTTCATAGCTAGAGGGTACAACAGACTTACAATTCATAAGGCAGAAAACAGGATACTGACAAAGAATAGAGCTGAGACACTGACAGACAAATCAGTTATAACTAAACGACCTCAGGGACTCAGAATGGTGATGAATTACAATGAGATATCTTCAGAGCTAAGAAATAGTATGAAACGCCACTGGCGCATACTACGAGCGGACAAAAATCTAGATGATCAGGTATACCACTGCAGTACATATAAATTAATGTAATGCACAAGACACCTATAAAACATTTACCTTCTGTGGGATTGAGAAAATCGAGACGGACCCAAGGGGGGGGCAACAAAGAGCTACGGTTGAGACGTAGAGAGGCAATGTGGATCATGAAAATGAGAGCAGTCGACCACGGCCTCAATTTAGATCATGAGCTACACTATTTTCTGGGTGATTGAATGTATTTATCTGTTTCTGCTATATATAGCGACTCATTGAGTCTAGTAGGTCATCCATACAACCTAGTTGGAATCTGTACTATTTTTATACAACCCATGATATATTAGTAGTTCGCCTGTTCATCTAGAGACCACCTTACATCTAACTAATAGTAATTGATTTTTGATTGAAATTCTTTTGAGTAAAAAAAAATTAAAAAAAATTGTATGTTTCTCTCAAGTTTACCAGACAACAAATGACTAATACTGATGTATTGTATCCTGCTGTTTGTATGTATAGATTATCTGATACTATATATATTTGTATATTCACACAAATACTTTCATGCTATGCCTTGCATTGTTCGCAATACTTAGTGACTTTTTATATTTTATTATACATATTTTAGGGTGTTTGCCCGATTTGGCTTAACCTACTTATTGGTCACCACGCTGCTGAAACAGAGTGATGATTTAGCACTACTTATATTTAAATAATAATGATTTAGTGATATAGGGACACTTTCACTCTGATATGTAAGGACATTGCTGTTATCACTACTAATGCACTCTTTGATATGGACAGTATTACTCACGTTTTATTTCTGTTTATAATTATTATTCACCTAATATTTTATTTTGATATGGGAGAATATAGAATACGACAACTATATTTGCCACTAAATTATTTGGTTCTCGTACACATTTTCAAAAAAGTTTCGCACACGTGTTTTGGAGAGACACATCGTATACTTAGAATTACATCATGGCAGCTTATTGAAGAAGGGACATTTACTGACTCCAGAGGTTAGCGGTATAGGCTCACTGTTTTGAATATGGACATGGATAGTATCACTCACGTTGTTTTCCCGTTGTCATTATAATTCATCCACCTAATAGCAGAATTTGATATGGGAGAAATCAGAACATGGCAATTATTTTTGCTACTTATTTGTTCTATTATGGAATACAATCGCATATACTATTCGTACGCGTACTATTAGATAGATACATCGTGTACTTAGAATTCCAACATGGCCGCTATGTTTTGAGAGGTGACTCTTACTGATACAAGAGGTTAGCGGTAAAGGCTCCTGACTTGGAACCGGATTTAAACTGATTGTATTTCCGGGTCACGCTACTCCGTGGCCGCATTGGGGACCGAGAGTCAGACGTGTGCTCACGCTGTAGCTCGAAAGGTAGGGGTTAGGCTATGGACTTTGAGACGTTACTATGGAGAGATGATTACATTGGGGATAATCTAAGTCCTATCTTTATTTACAGTGCTTTATTGAATTTGTACCATACGGCAGCAACCATTACAACAATATTTTGTGAGTTGTTTCATGCTTTACATAAGAAATTTTGAATATGCATTGAGTCTATACTAAGCATGATCAGTATTTTAGTTGGATATTTGTTACTATATTTATGTATTACGACGCGAGGACTATAGAGAACGGGTGTATTTTAGACCAACGGGAGACTGGACCTTCCTACTTCAAAAATTACGATGAGCAAGGGTGTTTTTGTTTGTGACTCATGTGACATAGCGGTCACGGTTTGATATCATATCTTTGACACTAGGTATGCATGACACTCTCTATGATTTTCATGGTCCTGTGGTCCAATATTATATTGTACCAATGATACATAGTATATTTGCTTTGGGGGCATAGCATGTAAAAAAGTTCTCACTCGCCTTACTGATAAGAAATGGTTGAAATACTTTATATATCCCCCCGGTATGGACATCCATTATGATGTTACATTGGGATAGAGACATAGGAGTATAGATTAGGTGACATGGTACAATACTAGAGGGGGTACATAACCGCTGTCATATGTTTTGTTAATAGAACAGGACAGATTAAATTTGGAGCTCTCCTCTTTGGTGCTTACACTTGGACACTTCGCAATATCAATTGATGTTTTGAATTTTGTTTGGTGATAAGCCATGATAGTTCTGGGTTTGGCCTTCTGCTATATCTTTGTTACATTTGTTACAGATGTACAGGATACAACCTTTCAAGACAAACCCAGTTTTTATTCACTGCCTTTTTGGCCGGGACGGAATTACAACCGGTAACAAGGAAGTTATATTATTTTATAACTTCCTCTTGCAGATGTGATTATTCTACTGGGGTGTTATTTCATTCGTTCCCTCGTTATTTTAGGTTGAAATCTTCATCACTACATACTTATTAGGTACGTGTCGTCCTGGATCTTAGATGCACATTGACACCATTTAAGTAATGCGAATGTGCACAATCACCAACTTCTAGATGCTGACCTTCACAGCACAAGTTTAAATCATCCTGATTTTCATAGATATTGCTTTACACTCCGCATCAGCAATGTGGGCCTGTTTTAAAATTTATCAGCAACCACACCTAGGTCCTCTGGATTTTGGATTATTAATTTGGTATATATGTTTATATATTGTGGGCTCCACTTGTATGTCATGTTAATGCTCTTTATGAGATGTATACATTACAAGCAAGTTCTGTACTTATTCTTCCAGCCCTGAGGAAGTCGCGGGCCCTCCCGGGCAACGAAACACGTGTTGGCTGGACCAACGGAAGAAAGAAAATTAAAGTGCAACCACTACGAAATTGTCCTGTTTTCATATTGTTATATGATAATAATCAGTATCTGATATTATATGTGTGCTCGGGTACGGAAACTATATTGTGTGTGATCCCTAGGGATTACGAATTGGGAGGGGTGGGTGACACCTCTCCCCTTGAGCACCTACAGATAGTTTGCACCAATTCAATACTGGAAAGGGAAAGCGCCATTACCAACCAGGGACTCATCATCCATTCATTCTTATATTAATATCTGTAGCAAGGTATGGTTGCGATAGGGCCATATACAGAGTGCCCAACAGCCGGATTACGATACTGGTATTCGGAGCACATCGGTTGGGGGAAAGACCATCGCATCGGACAGGATCCAAGATCCTGTTGGGGCGATGGTCAGAATCCTATCCCTACAATGATATGCAAGCACCGCCGTAGGGATTAGGATGTACCTTCCCAACTGCCTTTACATGGCGGTCCGACTGCCATGAAAAGGCAGATGGAAACGGGCTTTAGGGGCCCGAAGCAGGGCCCCCGACGGCCACTGCTAAGTGGCCTGGGGCACATGTAGTGCCCCCCACACAGCCATGAACCGTGTGCCAGGCACCACTTGGTGCATGGATGTGCACAAAGTGCTTTTACCACTGCTGCTTGTGCTGCAGCCCTTTTCCTGGGCCGCAGTAGTAAAAAGCATTTTCCAAACTGCCTCCAGCCCGATACAATGGCAGTCGGCATTCTGACCAACCGCCATCATAATAAGGCCCAGAGTGAGGAGCAGAATCATTGACCTGAAACTCTGTGGCAAATAAATATGCCCCAGTGCACCGGCATCGCTTTGGCAAACAGCAAGCTGGAATCAAACATGCAACAGGAAGACTGGGCTAAGAGATTTTCATGATTGACTGTCAAGGCAATATGTAAAACAGCAAAAATTGAACTGCAATCAGCACTGAGTCAGTGAAGGTGGGGACCTTGCAGGAGGCTATAGTACCACTACTAGAGCGAGAACAGGCTCTGTTAGAGAGTAAACTCACAAACTACTCTATATATACCAGAAGTTCAACAATCAGAACCCCTAAAAACTCTTGCAGATGGACCCAAGGGGCAACCCTATTATATCTCTGAAATGGACAAAAAAAAGCTGTTAAGAAATGTGTAGGTTCTCATTTCCTGCTTTGAAAAAAGTAAGAGGCCATACTGGCACAAGAAATCATGAATCATAGGTCTAAAAGGTGAGGTCTGGAGGGAGTGGCCAACCATCATGTCTAAACAGACGTAACTCCGCTCGGCTCCGCACCAGGCCTGGAACACTTAGCCAGCTAGTGGGCTTCTTACCTCCTGCCAAAGCCCACAACCGGGTCCCCCATTCTTCTGGACAGTGGGGGGACCCGCAATTGATATTCTGAGAGCTCCATTCCATGTCGACGGGGTAGAGCGGCGGGAGCCGGGACCGAAGGGCTTACTTCAAAATGGGGCACCGACTCCTGCAATGAGATGGCGGGGGTGACCCCTGCGAAATGGGCAGCGACGTACGTGGAGGAGCTTGGCAGGCGGCAGTGATCTTGCTCACATTGACCAGCGGCCGGCAGCGCATGCTCCACGGACCCGCCCAGCGACTCCAAGGCAGACGATCCTCACTGCGATTCAGACCTCCACAGCAACAATGCAGCAGGGTCCCTGAGGTGAGGAGAGGGGGCCGAAACCCTGATGTGGAGTTCTCCGATAGTCCCGCTGCTCGGCGCGCTGCAGTCCGGTGTACGGGGGAACTCATGGCTTAATCATTCAGGTTGAGGAATCCCGAGGCTATCGTGCCTGACCCTAAGATGGCGGGGTCAGATAGTATTCTGCATGTCGACACAGCCTCGTGGTCAGGCCTTAGAGCCCGGTCCCTATATGGCTGCACCAATACTGTCTTGAAAACGGCCCAAGGCCCGCCAGGGGATACAAACACGACTGGTCCTCAATGAGACCCACTCATCTGCAACAAACTCCCCGTAGGGTCCCCCAATGGAGTTCTGGAGGTCCACACATGTAAGAGGATGAGCATCTCCCAGCATAATACATACAGGAGCGGGGGAAGTCCTGACCTGCCTGCATCAACAGGAGAGCCTGGGAGATGGTCAGGCCTCAGTCCTCCCAAGATGGTCTCGTGACTGGCCCCATGACTGGCCCCAAGATAGTCTACTATACTTCAACGGAAGTTCAGAACTTGTGAAGAGCCCAATTCGGGTTCCTGGGGTTTGGGCTGGTCATGGTGCGCCCCACATGTTGCGAGGAGAGGGCCCCAGACGGTGCAGTGAAGTGGCGAGATCCTTGCAACCTCTCCCTGAGATTTAGCACTGCTCCCCTTCATCAGGTTGCTACAGGGGGGCCTTGAGCTGACTCCGTGCCCCGGCCCATATGCTGCCAAAGAAAATGCAGTCCACTAAGGTTTTCAACTAAATCGCCCTGTCCACATTGGGCGGGGACAAAGAAGGGGGGGCCCTCTACTAGCGGCAACATGGCGCTCACGAGGGAAGACCTGATGGCGTCCTTGAGGGAGTCTAAAAAAGAGCTCCGAGAAGATATCAAGGCAGATATGGGGGCCTCGTTCAACACTTTTAAAGCGGAGATGGGAGGAAAGCTGGTGGCCCTACAGGCAGATGTGGACTTGATTGGAGCACGTATCCTGGATCTTGAGGCGACGTGCCAGGAATTGGCTGATTGCGTGCAACCTCTTGCAGAAGGATCTACTGACCTACGTAGCCAACTTAAGGCCACGATACTTAAGTGTGAGGACCTTGAAATTCGTTCTTTTCGCAACAACATCCGGGTGAGGGGCCTAAAGGAAGGCTGAGAGGGTCCTGACTTGGAGGCTTTCATGATGGGCATGTTTGCAACAGTACTGGGAGAGAAAGGCCGGAGGTACGGCTCGAAAGGATCCACAGGGTGGGGCCGCGACCATTAGGAGACTCCAGAAAACCCAGGGATGTTCTGGCGAAATTTAGCTCCTTCAAAACCAAAGAACTGATTCTACAGAAAGCTCGCGCTCTAGACAAGATATCATTCCAGAATGCTTCCTGTTGGTTCTTTCATGATGTGGCCCAAGCTACACTTGCACGTCACCAGCAGTTCTGACCGATCACAGAAGCTCTAAGGGAACGCAAAATAAAGTACCGCTGGACATTTCCCTCGGCCTGGCCTTCTCCTTGGACAATAAAAGCTTTCATTGTGTGGAAATCGAGGAAGCAGCATCCATCCTGGGAATCGAGATTCCCTCCCAGAAGCAGCCGACGGGAGCGGGGGGCACAGGGACGGAATCGCAACTGGAGAGACGCAACCGAGGCCAATGGCTGCAACAGAGAAGACAGAGGCAGCAAGAAAACGACGGGGTGATACACAAAGAGACTCTGTGGTCTGAATCAAATAGAAACTGTAGGTACAGATTCACAAGGATTTGTGGCGCTAAAGATTCAAGGGGGACCGATTCTGTTTGAAATTGACAATGAACTACTTGGCCTCCACAAGGGTCGGGGGCTATATAGGCAGGAGGAGGAACAGATATATATTTTAGTCTCTTAAGCTGACATTGAGCAATGGCTACTCTTAAAGTTCTACTAACTAGCTACGAGGGAGGCCTGGGCGGCGGTAATGGTCCCGGTTCAGGAGATGTTCATTTGGAGGTTCTCTTCTGGTGTAGAGCACCTCGGAGCTGAATGTTCTCGTTGACATATGTTGATATTAAGTGTGTTTGGGTATCACAGCGCTATCAGATTAGACTGCATAATCTGGAACTTGATGGTGGGGGAAGGGTACTATGGCTCTTATGGGCAGACGCTGAGAGGAGGGGGAGACTCTGTATGATCGGTGTTGATCAACTGTTTATCTTGAAATGTAAGGGGCCTCAACTCCCCCAATAAGGGGCATACCGTGTGGAAGTGCCTATTGGACCACAATGTAAAAATATCTGCCCTGCAAGAAACCCATCTACCAAAAAAAGATGAACAGCGGATGAAACACAGGTCATATCCACAGATTTTTCGCTCATCCACACACACGAAACACAATGGGGTGGCTATCCTATTTCACTCCTCTACTCCGTTCCTCCTCCAGGATTCCAAGTCAGACAAGGCAGGGAGATTCCTGATGGTCAGGGGTGAGTTGAGAGGTAGGCCATACACTCTTGCGACAAATGCATCAAACTCTGGACAGCAAGAGTTTCTGAGCACATTTCTTACCACACTGGAGGGATTTGCTACAGGAGACATCCTGGTACTGGGAAATTTTAACTCCATTTGGGACCCGTCACTAGATACTACCCACCCTCACAGGGCAGAAGGGGGAGTGTTTAGCAAATCACTTAAATTGGCATTACAGAGACTGGGTCTTTTAGACGCATGCAGGGGACTCCACCCCTTGGCAAGGGATTTCTCTTTTTTTTTCGTTTCCCACAGGTCTTACTTCAGAATTGACCATGCATTCCTTAGCCAGTCCCTCTTCCATACAGTCTCAGGATAACAGTTCCATCCGATCTCTCTCTCTCTTATCACAGCCCTCTAGAGCTGGTGCTGGATTGGCCCCACGCGTGCTAAAAACGTAAGATGGTACTTCCCTAACTTCCTCGGCAGGGATCGTCTCCTTAGAGATGAATTGAGAAAAGCAATCAAGGAATTTTTTTACTTTAACGACCCAGCACTGACTTCCCTCGCCAATAACTGGGATGCATTCAAGGTGGTGATTCAGGGTAAGTGCATTGAACTGGCTACCACACTGAAAAACCAGTGGAAGGGGGGGGAAGGGAACTCTTGGAGGGGGAACTACAAAATCGGAACGGGCCCATAAGGTCAACCCCTCAGTCCAGATCCTTAGAAGAGCCACTCAGCTAAAAGGAAAATTACAAGCAATTTAGACCAACGGGGTGGAAAAAACTATCCTGCGACTCCAAGCCAGAAGTTACGAAGAGGGAAATAAAGTGAGAGCCTTATTAGCAAGAGAGCTTAGAGCGAAGCAGGAACACGAGTATATAGCCCAGATTGTGGGTAAAGAGGGGATACCTCAGAAAAGTGAGGAGGAAAAAGCCAGAACATTTGGAGATTTCTACCGGTCCCTCTACTCCACGGACCCCCTGCTTTATGAAGACCAGGAGAAATATTTAGAAGCCCTTGCTCTATCGCAGGTGCCAACCTCCACGAGTGAGGACTTAAGTAGACCCATCTCCTGTGAGGAGGTACAGAAGGCCATAGACTTACTTAAATTGCACAAAGCTCCTGGCCCTGATTGCCTAAACGCACACTTCT
Source organism: Triturus cristatus (assembly GCF_964204655.1). Lineage (NCBI taxonomy): Eukaryota > Metazoa > Chordata > Amphibia > Caudata > Salamandridae > Triturus > Triturus cristatus. Next base: position 1,346,913,206 of record NC_140589.1, read on the forward strand.
ATCGTACCTTCGCGGCTGATCTGGTCCCCCATCTGGTGCTATGATTTAATGATATTGCATCTACGCAACCAGTGACCCACTCTATGGGGGAAGCCTTAATCTCGGTCATCCCCAAACCAGGAAAGGACCGTACAAACTGTGCCTCTTATAGGCTTATTGCGCTCCTGAAACTGGATGCCAAATTATACTCTAAAATTTTAGCCACGCGCCTTGAGAATGTGATGCCATACCTCATTAAGGCAGATCAAGCAGGGTTCATTAAGGGGAGGCAAACGCATGACATTGTGCTGCGTGTGGTCCACCTCATTGAAAAGGTTCAGAACAAGGGCATCCCGGCGGCCCTTCTGTTGTTGGACGTGGAAAAGGCCTTTGATTGGGTTGATTGGGCCTTCCTGACACGAACAATGAGGGAACTTGGTTTTAACAAGACCTTTAAAGGCATGGTGAGAGCTAACTACTACGCTCCTCGCTCGTGGGTTTCGGTAAATGGGGTAGCCTCGGAACCCTTTATTCTATCACGGGGCACCAGGCAGGGATGCCCGCTATCCCCCCTCCTCTTTGATCTCAGCATCGAGCCCTTTGCGGAGCAAATTAGGGCCAATACGGGCATACGCAGGGTGTTCTTTGAGACAGATGAGCATAAAATCTCTCTCTTCGCAGACAATGTGTTACTTCCAATCACGAGGCCCCTGTCCTCCCTCCTGGCCATCCTAGAGGAGCTCACCTCCCTTGAAAAGGCCTGGGGATTCAAAGTTAATTTATCAAAATCCTATCTCCTCAATATAACATTGCCCAGAGACACCATACGTGCAGTGGAGGATCTGTCCCCCTTCCAATACACGACCGAAGATATCACGTATCTGGGCGTCAGGCTCACCTCCAAACTATTGAACCTTTACAGGGCTAATTATCTCCCCTTGCTGCAACAGATTAAGGCAGACCTGTCTAGGTGGAGAACCTCCTATACCTCCTGGATAGGACGCATCAATGCAATTAAAATGAATGTGCTTCCCCGGCTGCTCTACCTCATTCAGGCCCTACCAATACTGGCGGATAGATTTCTATTTGCTGACCTGAAAAAGATGATCACTAAGTTCATTTGGCAGGGAAAAAGGGCACGATTATCCCACCGGTTGCTTATTAAGACGAAGGTAGAGGAAGGGCTAGCACTACCTGACTTCCTGGGCTACTATAGGGCATCACAACTACGAGTGATTGCAGATTGGTCTCTACGTGAATATGGAAAAACTTTGGCTTCACATGGACCGACCGACAGATAGTGTGCAGGACGGTATGGGACCTCCTTTGGAAACCGAAGCAAAATCGGCCCTTGAATGCCTATCTTTGCACCCCCACGGCCACCACTCTACGGGTGTGGGATGACCTCAACAGATCAGCATCCCTAACCACTTTACCGTCCCCCTACACCTCCATTCATTTCAACAATGAGTTCCCACCGGCACAACAAGAGGGCCCCTTCGAAGCTTGGAGGCTGCCTGATGATCTCAAATCTTTTAAAAAAAGGGAAGTTACTGTGTTTTGAAGAATGCACCAAAACCTTTAGGCTTCAGCCCTTGGAAGACTTTCACTACATACAACTCAAGCATTGGGTACAACAACCTCTGATCCGGCTCACCGCAACCAAAGACCTACTGCTATTTGAAAAAATTGCTCAATCAGGGGCTTCATCAAGGGGGACCATCTCCTGCCTTTACGCACTCATATGGACAGTAAGTCCACGTTCCACCCCTAGACACCAAAGAGTTTGGGATTCTCTTTTTGTTGCTCCACTGGGGGAGAAACAATGGGGCTCCTTATATAAGGACATCTCCAAATGCAATTGTTCTATGTTTTTAAGGGAGGCCCACTATAAAATGATGTACGAGTGGTACTTGCACCCCCAGAAGTTGAGCAAAATATTCCCTACTACCTTCGACAGGTGCTGGAGAGGATACGGGCTCCTGGAAGATTTTAAACATATCTGGTGGGACTGTCCCCTAATTCAGCCTTTTTGGAAAGAAATGTTGTCCCAAATTAAGACGATACCGGGATACCCCATTCCCAATACAATGGCGCATGTTCTCTTGGGGATCCTGGACCCCAGCTTAAAATACCAAACCCATGGGGATCGCTCTGTCATGTGGTTGTGCTTGTAGGCTGACAAAATGGCAATAGCTGCAGCATGGAAGAAAGTCGAGGCCCCCTCCGAAACACAATGGCACACTCAACTGTGGCGAGCTCTGGCAATGGAAAGAATGGCGGACATAGTAGAAGACAAGCGAGCAGGGTTCGCCTACACATGGGGTCCCTTGGTAGAGTACTTGTCTGAGGGCTTGCTCCTTTTCGCCTGTGGTTCCAGACTACGGGCTTTGCACATCTTCCATATCTAACACACCAGCCGATTGTGACTCCTGGGTTGAGAGGCACAGAGGACTAGCGGTGGGCCCTGTGCACAGTAACCGTCCCTCATCATTGACCAAACTTTACTTTGTGACACCATGATACCATTGTTAGTTTCGTTTTGTAGTTACATTCTGTGGGAAGAATGGCTGCGAGTGGGAGGCGCATATGTTACATAAATAACAAATCCCGCGAGGGAAGAAAAGCATGCTTTTTTAATGATTAAGGTACACCTCCTCCAGTTGGGGTATATGAAGATTGTTATCTCAGGTCGAGTCCTAGTACACAAGATGAACGTGTTACTTGATTCTCTGTATCTCTTGACCTATATGATATGCTGGTGCCTCCCACTTTTATCCAAGACGTTTTGAGTTTTTGGCTCACAATATTCTCAGCAACTTGAGAGATCTTCTTTCCAGTCATGGCCAAGTTGAACACTGGTTTATTGATGGTCTTCACGCTTCACTCTACACTAATGTTGAACAGGAGGTGCATGGACAATTTCAGTTCTGGCCTCCACTTAGGGGCATATTTATGAGTGGGACTGTGTCGCGCTTGCACCACGCAATAAGGTGCATGCGCGAGACAAGCTCAAAATGCTATTTATGCAGCCATTCAAGGCCACCTTGCACGGCCCTGAGTGGCTTCATAAATCCAGAGCAACCCAATGCAGCGTAAATCGCTAGGTAGGTGTTCCATGGCTGTTGCATTAGTGTTCACACGCAACATGCATGGATTTTGATGCATTCCCAGATTGACCAAAACTGGTAGACCTGGGAATGCACCAAAATACTACGTCTTCCCAGGTGAGGCATAACAAGTTGAAATATCTTTATTTCTCCTCGTTACTTCCTCTTTCTTTGTGTGCTGCATTCTGAAGAACACTAGAAAGAAGAAAATGCCTCAGGAGATTGTGCAAGGTGCCCCTCACTGCACAAAAAGAACCCCCCTTACAATACAGGCACCCTTGCACCATGGTGCGAGGTCGCCTCCGTTAGTGCTAGGCAGCCAAAACAGCGTCAGCCACAGGGACAAAGGAAGCAATGTGCTATATTCTTTAAAATATTGTGCATTCCTGTTCTTTCCCTGTCACGTAGTGCAGCAAGGTGACTTGTGGGACTGCGTGTTTTTGCCATTCCTTTTTAAAGCTTATCAGGCCCATCTGCAGTAAAACTGATAGGACTGGATAGTGAGGTAAACCAGAGGTGGCATGCAAAGCACGAGGAGACTATGAAAATAACACAGCATAGTTGGAGGCTAGTTTTAGTGCCCACATAGTCTTTGTAGTCCATGAGCAAGGCTGTTGGTGCACACAGGATTGTCACACTGATGGTTACTACTTAGAATGTAGATCTCCTGAGTGCAAAAAGTGGTGTTCGCAATCTAAATGCCTCTGGTTCATTTGAACTCTAGCTTTCAGGTGAGTGGAAGACATGCCTCCTATACATAACAGACTCAGTGCTTCAAAGTCACTCACGTCGAAGTGCTATGCACAGAAGGCTGCTTTATTTCCACAGGCCTAAAGCCACACGCCTTCCTCCATTTCGTTAGTAAATTTCTTCACAGTGATTACAGGAGGGGCACTTCTTCTCACTTATTTGTAGGGATCAAGATACCCTCAGCAGTCCAAGCCAGCACCCTCTCATGCTATCAGGGCTGCCTGCTGCCATAGGTTTCCTTATCTCTTTGCATGCTTCTTTGACGCATTCCTTGGTCCTCACACTTACTGGCCTCATGTATAAATGCATAGTGGCACCCAAGAAGTCTTGACAGCAAACATTCCCCCTTACACTTTAGGCCAGGTGCTGGTGATATTTACTTTAGCAACAATGGCCCTCGAGGAACCAAGATGGCCACACTTACCTGAGCTGCCTCCTTTCTTCCCTGCAATCCTGCATAATATGTGTGGGTCCATCCCTATTGGACTGGAGTAGGTCTGCTCATTGCTCCTGCTTGGCTGTGGGTAGCTGCACAACTGACAGCGGTGTGGCTGGCTCTGTGAAAGGGTCAAACGGATGTGGTGATGGAGACAGATGATGACAGCAGCCATATGAGATGGAGAACAATGACAACGGCGGAGCTCCCTTGCATGTAGAGAATGACTGGGGACCAGAAACAACTACGAGAGGGGTGCAGTGCGGACAACGCTGGCAAGAGTGGAGGGAGCAGCCTGGATGTGGCGCCGCTGTCTGGCCTGTCAGATCGCTCAGGCCTTCCCGTTGGTCTGAGAGGCAGAGTCTGGTGGAGGTAGGAGTGCCGACTGCCTGTGACCTCAAGAGCTACACTGCCTGACTGGAGCTCTCCCCACCTCTGATGGTATGGCAGGCAGTTACATCTTGATTTGCTGGCAGGCTGGGAGCCTGTGGACCTGCTTTCTGTGGGGCCTGGAGGTTCAAGCTGCTCTCTTAATGTCATACTAAGACACCAATTGCTATCTGGGTCTTATTGCTGTACATTTCACTACTGAGGGCCCTGCACTACTTGGAAATGAGTGATATACAGTGACGCCTTTGTCACACATTGTTTCGGCGCTGCAACTTAAGGCATTTCTAGGCCTCTGCTTTCTAATTTCTGGCTAAGTTATGCACTACAGCTGAGGAGGAACACTGTATCTTGGCAGGCTTGGGGGTGTCTGCCCCTTTGACTTGGCAGCCCCCATTTAACACTAAAAGGTTGGTTAAGTACTTCAATGTGTAACCCCGCCTGGCCTGGGTTACCATACTAATGCTGCCATGGGTAAAAGGGTTCTGAATCAGGCCAGATTGCAATTGCATTTATATAAAGCCTACTACCCCTGATGAGGCGTCAAATAGCTTTGCGGAATGCTACTCCGAAACCCAAAAGGATTAGTGGAAAGGATGGGGAAATATAAGCTCATTTGAGTGGTGGACATGTGAATCTGTTAGTTGGATTGAATAGGATAATGGAGGGATAGAAGAGGGAAGAGTCTAGAAACTGTTATTTGGGAGATCATAGTAGTAAGATGAGGTTTGGGATGCGTAAAAAGGAGAGATTGAATGAATGAATGAACAATTTATATAGCACTAACAAATACCGTAAGGTGTCTAGGCGCTAAAGCAATTACAGCTATCTGGTGGGAGAAGAATATGAAAGATCAAGTTTCCAAGGCAAAAAGCCAGTTCTTAAAGGCCTTGGGAAAAGGAAGATGTAACTCTAGGCCGGATATAGATAAAGGAAGAGTGTTCTAAAGCTTGGCCGCTGCTTCCTAGAAAGCTCTTCCTCCCCATCGTGACCTTCTGTATCTTGGAACAACCAGACAATTTTTATTGGCTTATCACAATTGTCTGATAGGGACATACCGGTGGAAGATGTTCCTGATTCCCTCTGGTCCTGAATTGTGTAGTGCCTTATGCACAATACACAAGGCTTTAAATAAAATTCTTTTTCGTGCTGAAAGCCAATGCAAATTCTTGATGGCAGCCAAGATTGAATGGTATTTAGGAATGTCTAGTACCAGTCTTGCTGTCGAATTCCGTACCTGCTGGAGTTTATTGATGGAAGCCCTGTTAGATTCTAAAAGAAGGGTATTACAATAATCCAACTTTGATAGAATTAGTGATACAGCAGCTTGCTTCCGTGCACCAGATTGAGGAGACAAGAGTCTCTAGAGAGGGATAAGGGAGATCATAGTAGTAAAACAAGGTTTGGGATGAGTCAAAGGAGGGATACATTGAGAGGGGTAAGGGTGAGACAGAGTAGTGCAAGAGAGTCAAAGTTGTTTTTTTCTTCTACAGTAGGAGTAAAGTAATAACTATATAGATACATATTACATAGAAAGGGTATACATGTATAAAGAAGATAATATATTGAGATTTAAAGTAGCATTGTATAAACTCAGGCTTTCAAGTGTTGCTGTACTTGAAGCTAATTTGTGAATTTTTATAATATTTTTTCACATTTCTTTTTTTAAAAACATTTTTATTGGCATTTTGCAAATGACGGTAATCGATACATTACAACAATATTCAATGGTGCATACACGGCGTGTTAAGATATTATACATGAGTTGATTACCTTCCACATTAGTCAACAAGTTTTGTCTCTTACTCATTGACAACATAGCTGCAGAGAGTTATATTACATATTACATTATCCTCGCCTCGGTCCTTTATTCACTAATATCTGACAACGATTCCTCATGTGGGGGCTCGCAGATGTTACCCCGGAAAGCATTCCATTTGCCCCCTATCCGAGTCCATTTTTTGGGGCATCCCCTGTGATTTCTCTATTATCATTGCGTTGTCCATGTCACGACACTATTGGCGATGGTTAGGAGTCAATCTTGAGCCCCAGTGCTGAGCTATAATACGCTTTGCTAACACCATACCCAGTGAAATTTTATTTTTTATTTGATCTGTTCCTCAATATTTCAATAGGGAACTACTTATAGATAAAATAGTTATGATAATATTTACATATTATTATAGATTAAAAAAACAGAGACCCATAAGCATTTGATCAAATAACTTAAAGGAAAACTATGCACTGACCTATAAACATGTTAAGTATAGAATAATATATATATTTAACCATAAGTAATATATATAGTTGTTAAGCAGACCCAGAGAATAGCTATATATTTTAAAAACCATAGTCTCTGAAATGGCCTTTTTAGCAGGGTTATCCCTAAACTGTTTCCCTTTCTCCTTCTATTTTCCTGACCTTTTTGTTGGCTTTAGGACTCTGGGCACGTTACCACTGCTAATAAGTGCTAATGTGCATGCGCTCATTCCCCCTAAAACTTGGTACGATTGGCTTACACCTGTTTGGCATATTTTAATTTACTTGTAAGTCCCTTGTGAAGTGGTATCCCATTTACCATGAGCCTGTAAATTAAATGCTACTAGTGGGCCTGCAGCGCTGCTGGCGCTACACACAGAAGTAGCATTTCAAACCTGTCTCAGGCCTGCCACTGCAGGGCCTGCAAGCAGAGTTTACTGGCACTTTCACTTGGCATTTAAAACAACTTTCCAAGCCTTAAACTCCCCTTTTACTACACATAGGTCACACTCAAGGTAGGCCCTAGGTTGCCCTATGGGCAGGGTGCTGTGTAAGTAAAAGGTAGGACATATGAATTTATTGTGTGGCATGTCCTGGTAGTGACAAACACCCTATTTTGCTTCTCACTACTGTGAGGTGTACTCCTCCCATGGTCTATAATTGGGAATTCCCCTATATATTTTTAGTGGTAATTCCTGATCTGAAAGGCGTAGCAGTACCATGTTTGGTATGTTTAGAATGGTAGTGAAAAATCCTGCTTACTGGTGGATTTTTTATTACTATTTTAGAAATGCCACTTTTAGAAAGCGGCCATTTCTCTGTGCTTAGAATTCTATGGGCTTCGCAGCTTGACTCCAATCCGTGTCTAGGGCAGAGTGATAGCTACACTTTGTGCATACTTTTCAGATAGCCATCACACAGGAGGGACTGGGTGCATCTGCATACTGATAGTCTTCCGGAGCTGGGAGAGAGGGAGGCGGACTGCTCCCTGCCCTCACACAAAGGGCTGATTCATCCCCTACTGACGTCTGGACTGAAGGCAGGGGAGAAAGAAAACTCCTGGAACTTTACAGATATTGCTGGAAATGTCTCCCACCTTCTAGGAGCATGGGAACCAGGGTATAAGTGCAGAGGCTCTGACCCCGTGATTTTAAGAGCACTTTTGGAACTGGGACTGAACCGCTGTCAGAAGGACTGCTGCGCTGCACAAAGGACTCACCTGGACTGCTCTTCTGTTGTTGTCCTGCTGCCTGCTAGCTGCTGGGTGGCATAAAGGACTCACTGGATTGCTTTTCTGCTTGTTGCCCTGCTGCCAGCTGCTCCCTGGCTCTGTTCAGCAAGGACTCTACAGGTACTACCAGGAAAGATCACCATCAGGGCTGCTGATCTGGTTGTGCGGGTCTACCTGCCTACTGCTGCCTGCTTTGTGTGCCCCCCCCCCCCCACCAAGTGTTCTCACAGGGGTCCAGTGCATGGAGAGCCTTGGTTGTGTCCCCCTGCACTCATAGCGAGTGCTCTATTTGCCTTCATTTCCTGTGTATACCTGTAGCACAGGGTGGAGCGCTTCCTATTCCTTAAAGAGCGGCTTATGTGGGAACTACCCAGGACAGCGAGAGCAAGGAGAGAAGCGGTCCCTGATCCCAAGCTGGACTAAACCTCTCCACTTTCTTTGCCAAGGAGGGGGGGCCGTGCTCCCCTGGACTAATGCCGCAGGGCCCCCAGTCACAGCAGAGCCCCGCCTACTCCAATGCAGAAGCAGCTGCAGTATCACGCAGGTGGAGCACGACGCAGCTCTTACCCAACTACAGAGGGAGAGGAGGGCTTAGCCTCCAAAGCTGGCCGGGCGCTACAGTGTCTCACTATAAGAGAGGGTCCCCATGGATGCGAGGACTGCTCTGACTCCGGAACAGGCATCACTTCCCAGAGAATGTTGACAGGAAGCCTTCGGCCAGCTGCCTGCACTGCCTCACCCCCACCCCTCAGGGGTAGCTGCGATCCTCGTTTAGAGGTCAGTCACCCCTCACCCCAGAGGCTGCGTATGTGTAGTATGCGGGTAGCCTGGAGGGACCCAGAGAGATCTTCCTTGCCTGCAGCCGTCCGCAACTCCTGTGGTTGTCCCAGCTACTTAGTTCGTTCACAGGGAGCTGCCCCGGCCATTAGCACGCGGAGGACCCAGCAAGGTCTCCCCACCAGAAGGTGTGGCACGTGTCCTCCCCCAGTTTTTTGCCTACCTGGGGCACTTGTTCTGTGCGACATTACTAGGCAAATCACCGACAGAGTACCCAGTGAGGTGTTACATTGAGGGAATCCCTAATCGTGCCATATTAACTGTAGTAGCCGTGCAGGTGCTCCTACTGCCTACATATTATACCAGCAAACCATTTTTTCCAAACAGGCACAAAGATTACCGTAACCCTGCTAATCGAAGCACAGAGGTTCTGGCACCCATATGAGCTTACTGTTACTGATGTGCTTGTGGAGATGCTTGGTACTTTACATGTTTGATTATTGCATTTCATGCCCGGATCGTTTCTAAAGTATGTCATTTGGGGTCTCTAATGATCTGGATAACTACAGTGGTGGCATGATAAGCACAGTATTTCTACTTTATATCATCTTGCTGTGCATCGTCAGGGTAATAGATATTATACAGGAATTACACAAAATGTATGACCCATGATGTTTTTGGTCTAAGTATATATTCACAATATAAGACATATCTTTATATAATCTTGTGTGGAGTCTCTTTTGTGGTGTATTTATTGTGTTACTGGTGTGAGTGTGTTGCACAACCGCTTTACGCATTGCCTCTGATGATAAGCCTGACTGCTCTGCGCCAAGCTACCAGTGGGTGAGCACAGATTATCTTTGGTGTGTAATTTACCCTTACTAGAGTGGTGGATTCACATCGCTTAGGTGCATACTCAAGTCAACCAGAAACCGCATTTCTAATACAGAGTTATTATACATATTTGGATAAAGAAATGAACATATCTAGATACACACATAAAATCAAATTATAAATGCTTACATACACAGGGATATACTGTAAATTAGTGTTTGCATATGGTGGTTATGTTGGAAAGAGACAACTCTTGAGTAGTCTTCTGTAGATAAGATAGTTATCCGTGGATCTTATGTTTGGGGGGTAATGAATTCCATAGTTTGGTTGCTTGAACAGGGAAAGATGTTCCACCTATGTTTTTTTCTTGTATGGTTGTGTTTTGAGGCTGACAAGGAAGAAATGGGAGCTGTTACAAAACTGTGTCCTTGTCCATTCATCCTGCCTTCACTATTGCAGTACAAGAGGCTAGACAAGTGTACAAAAAACAGAAACTCCAGAAATATAAAGTGCTGTGCTTTACCAAGCAAAGCTTACACTGCAGGTGAAGGGAAAGATGATCCTTTCAATGGTGCAATCTGCGGTGGCCTTTATAGGCAGATGGGGAATGCTGCATTGTGGCTCAGTCAGCAATACTGAATACAAGAGAATTGTACTACTGGTGTTAAGAGCTCTCTTACTCTTTATCCTTCCAGATGAGCATGTTTATTAATATGTTTGTTGTTGGTACTGGGCTCCGAGAGTAAGATTAGGTAATTCATTGACAATTGAGGTGATTGATGCTGGTGGGAAACGGGTGGATTGTTTCTACTTTCACATCAAGGTGGATAGGTAGCACCTCTCTAGTGGGTGAGCATTGTTGGACAGAAACAGAACAGTAGGCAAGGGGGCACCACATAGATGGTGAACAATTCTAACATATGAAAATTGACAATGGGGTGATGCTTAACTAAGTCTCATCACCTGGAACGCGAAGGGTTTCAATAATGCCTGAAAGGCTCTGGCTTATTTAGAAAGGCACAAGATTGCTGTAGCATTTGTACCGGAAACGAACCTTGTTGCGCAACAGCATAATTCTTTGCACAGAAATGGGACACCTATTGCTGCTTTGCATACTTTTTTTATGTAAAAAAACGGATCTTTATTCAGTTTTTGGATGTCATAAATTAACAGTTAAACATGTCGTGCCATATATACTTCTACATTTAACTTTGCATCCTGTACTTGACATGCCCATGGTGTAGTAATTGTAATACATAACCAAACCGCATTCTAACTTGTACTGACCATGAGGGGCTTTATATTAAAGTCCAGCAAGCTATAAAGGGGTTTATTCTCATGTTCTTGAGTATTTAAAGCCTTCATGTAGACTGACCCAAAATCCCTCTGGGTCTTCATGCTTGAACTCTCACACTCTTATTTTGATTTTTTTGTGGGGGGGATGTAGGAGATTTTAATACAAAACTGGACTCAGTGGTGGATAAAGCCAGCTCCCTATCACAATTCTTAACGTCAGCCTCTAGGGCAAGGTCTCCTAATTGATATTTGAGGCATCCGACTGCTAGGACTTTTAAATTCTATTTCTGTCAATTATATGTATTTGCAAATTGAAGTAGGAGGCTGGCTTAGTATATGTGCGCACTTATGTAAGTGGGCACCCTGCACTAATCCAGACAACACTTATGGTGATTTTAGTGGTCTTAGACAACCTTAGAAAGCTCTCTAAGCGGTAGCTGTGGAGAGCAGCCTTCAGGCTTAGTCCAAAAGGAGTGTAAAGCAGCCTGTTTTACCAGAAAGTAATCTTATTGGTATAGATTAAATGAAAAAGAACCACACAATGTATTTATAAAAGTATGTATTCATTATAAGACATTCACTAACACACACAAATGTCTCTTACCCGGAGATATACACAATGCACACAATACTTTGACGATAAAACAGGTAAGTAGCACGAATACACAGTGGTCGCCAGGGGGAGACCAAACCACATACTAAAATAGCGGTATGCGAACCACGACTCAAGTCAGGACTACACCCAGAAGACATAGAAGTGCTGGGGACCCAAGAAACCATCCAAGGTAAGTAACCAGGAACCCCACAGAGGCAGTGTGCAGAGTGGGAACACGACCGCATGCTTAATTCAAGTCAATGGGTAAGTCACGGTTGTAATTTTAAAGAGGAAGGACCCTTCCCAGTGGACCCTGAAAAATCCCGGTGGAAGACAGAAGGTTGGATAGCCACCCCATCCGTGGATTCCTAAGGAACCATGATACCTACACCAAGGAAGCCGGGCACATAAGTGTGAAGTGGCGTCGGAAACCGCCATTGAACTCAGTGGAGAACTTCAGGAAGATGCTGCTGCTGGAGAAGATGAAAATGTCCAGTGGGACCCAAAAGTGGATTCAAGATGAGAAGTACCTGCAAGCAGAGGGGACAGAGTCAATGCCACTCAGGAGTGACCAGGAGGCGCGGAAGACAAATGTCCACAGATGTCGGGTGTTGCAGGGGAGTTGATGGTGACCTTGGAGCTGCAGCTGTGTGGACCTGGCGACGCAGTGGAAGATTAGGAGCCATTCACGAGCTGTCCAACATCGGATGTTGATAGTTGAGGGGTCGGTGTCCGTCGGGAGCACCAACAAGCCTGGCAACTGCAACTAACGTGGAAGGTGAAAAAGGTAAAGTGTCGGACCAGCAAGGTCCAAGTGACTCACCACAAACAGGAGCAATCAGGGGAGCTCACCGGAAACAAAGAAGACCCTCTAAAGGACCCACAGGCCGGAGCCACTAGAGTCGCAAGAGGACCTCGAGCAGCTCATCAAAGATGCAGGCCCAAGATCTTGGTCACAGGAAATGCTTGATGTTGGGTCTACTTGGAGACCGAAGATCTTAGAGGAAGGAAGCCAACAAGCCTTTGTAACGGCAAGTCGATGCAGTGCACAGGGGTTCTTTTCCAGCAGTTCCGACGAGGGATACTGGCTTCAAACTTGGTGAGAGGACAGGGCAGACCTCGAGGGAGTTGCAGAACCACCACCTGTGTTGCTGAGTCTTTTATAGTCAGTGGAAGCCCAGGAGCAGCTGACAGGTCAGCTTGATTGTCGTGCCTGCAGATGCAGGGAAGTGACTCTCCTTCATTTCAAGGGAGATTCCTTCAGTTGTCTTGGATGTCCACAGCCTTGGAAGGTTCCTGTATGGAACATGGGCACAGACGTTGCAGCACACTTGCAGGACAACGAGACCAGGAGCAGCAGGAGTCTTACCAGTTGCAGTCTAGGAGCCCAGAGCGAAGTTCAGCGAGGTCCAGAGTGTCGAAGAAGAACTGATGTCTTGATATGAATCTTGTCCCACGATGAATCTAGGGACCCACCCACAGGTAAGCCCCTAAGGAAAGGGTTGGCACGATTCAGGGTTCCCTCCCAGGGGAAAGGCTACACAGTGGGGAAGATACTCCCATGTCCTTTGTCCAGTTTCGCGCCAGAGCAGGAGCCAACGGTTCCCTGAACTGGTTTGAACTGGACTATGCAAGGAGGGCACCAAATGTGCCCTGCAAGCAGTCTCAGTGGCTCCTGCCAGCGCCCACCACCCTGCCCCAATACACTAAACCTTGTCTGGGAAGTAATCACACCTCCCTGTGACAGGATATCTATTGTTCTGCCTTCCCCTGCTCAAGCTTGGCTCAGCAGAAGAAGGGCAGAAACATGCCTCCAGCCGGCAGCAGCCTTGGCTTGCTGTCAGGCTCTAAAAGACAAGATACCGGGAGCACTGAGGACCTCCCGGAGGAGCTTTACAGTGCATAGAATCATACCTTCCACACTGGATCATACCTCCCACACCATTTACTGTATGGGGGTATGATTCCAACATGTTTAATACCAAACATGACAGGGTTTGTTACAGCCCGTTTAGAGATGGTCATCGTGTATTGATGCATGGCCCCTCTATATGTTATATGGCTGATGCACTTACAACCTGGGAGAATGGACTCCGTAGGATGTAGGGGTGTCCCGCTCATGCAGCTGCACCCTCACACTTAGAACCAAGCACCCTGCCTTCAGGATTGGAAGGCCTGCCTTAGGGGTGACTTATAGGTTTTAAGTGCAGTGACTTCAGATATGGGGAACCCAATATCTGTTGTAAGTAGTGTTAGCACCAGCTTACATAGGCTGCAATGGCAGGCCTGTCGTCACAGTGTGCGTGGTCTACCATGGGTCGCACAATACATGCTTCAGCCCATGGGGGACCCTGATGTACCTATGCCCTGGGTACCTCAGTACCATATACTAGGGACTTGTAAGTGTTCACCAGTAGCCAATCAGGGATGTACCAAAGTACTCACCATAACCAATTTAGGGGAGAAAGCACAGGGTCCTGATTAGCAGGATCCCAGTCAGACTAGTCAGAAACAGCATAAAACCAGGGAAAAAGTGGGGGTAACCATGAAAGCAGATCCTACTTCCCTACAATTACTGCCTGAGCACCTGTGACATCTCAGCAACTCTGTCGGACCATTCCTCAGAACTTCTTTTTCTATCCATACTCGCCTAAATTAGAGCAGGCTGATCTTATAGGTTTACCTGTGAGGAAGTTTGTACTCAATATTAATGAATGATGTTCAAGCCTTCATCTTAGAATACTTAGAATTTATTTCTGGTGTTATCCTCGATGCACATATAGATATGGTGGTATTTAAGGTGATTATTAGGGAATATATGTATGGCTAAACAGGCCACAATAGTTAAATCCCTATTTTCACACTGCGCAAGGCTGGAGGGAGAGATCCATGACCTAGAGGAGAGCTACACCAATACCAGTGGTCCACTCATTAAAAGCCAACACCCTACTGTTAGAATATTGCAACGTGGATTATCGAGAAGCTAAGTACTTGGGAAATACACCAATGCGTGCGCTTATGACTAGGAGGAATGAACCAGGATGATGCTAGCAAGGTTTTTGCAACTGGTATGGGCATCCTGGGCTATTGTTGGTATAGAGAGGAATGATGGCAAATGCACATTTGATACAGATAATATTCAAAGAGCCACTGTAGAATTTTAAACCGGCCTATATTCTTCTAAATGTTTTAGGAGAGCTGAAGAATTACTGGCATATCTCGATCAAGTAGTGTTAGATTAGCTGGTAGTGCCACATTGCAACAGCCGATTTGGATCAAGGAAATAAAGAAAGCCGCCCCAGGTCTTGCCTAGTAGGCGACAGGTAGGGATGGGTTTACAGTTTCACTTTCCAAGTAGCATATGGACATTATGCACACATTTTGCTGGCAATGCTGGATGAAGCTAGGGAATGCAGTACCACACTTTAGGCGTTGCTACTTAAGTTATAGAAACTTGATATTTCACCGTTGCAACAAACATCCTACAGACCGCTATTTCTCATTAATGTTGACAATAACATTTTGGCTAAGTTACTGGCGCGCAGACTTCTCCCTTTTCTTCTGGGTATGATCCTACTTGACCAGATAAGATTCATTCCAGGGACCAGATAAGATTCATTCCAGGGCATCAAACAATCAGGACATCACACAATCTTTGTACACTGCTACATCTTTTGTGCCCAGATGTGGAGGAGACTACATTCTGTTTAGACATGGAAAAATATTTCAACTCACTGGAGTAAGAGTTTATGTTCACAGTACTGAGTAGGAAGGGTCTTGGTGGAGAGCTACTGGAATGGATCAGACTACTGCATATTGGGTCCATATGCCTGAACCAGGGTTAACAGCAGCATCTCGAAAACTATAGCAATTTGAAGGGGTAAACGTCAGGACTGTCCTTTCTTCCCTTTGCGGCAGCTGTAAAATCACTGGCTTGTGCACTCCACAAATCTCATGTATGAAGGGGTCTGTGCTTTTAGAGTGGGAACCTCTTCAGTCGTTATATGCTGACAGCACCCTACTGTATGTTCATGACACCGCTACTAAACTTTCTCCTATAATTCAAGAGATCATATAGTTTGGGAATCATTTTGGGTTGCATGTTCACTGGAATACATCTGTGTTTTATCTCTTGACATTGGACACGTTTAAGGTTCCAAGTGAAGTTCCCCTGCACCAGTTGTGGTGTGATTAGATCCGTTATTTGGGTACTCGGATACTCTGCAGTAATTATGAGGGAGAACTATGGGGTATTACTGCATGATTTTACTATGCACGTCAATCGGATGAATGGATATCCGTAGCTACTCTACCTCTATTTTAACATCCACATGCTGCTTACTCATGCCTTCCTCAAAAACCTGAGGTCTCTTATGCTTTGTCTGCTTTGTGTGTGCAAATAACCTTGATTCAGCTGGTAAACTTAAAAACTTTTCCATAACAAATAGGAACTTTCTATTGCTGATCTGGAACTTTATTAAGCATCCCAGGCCATTTTGCCACATACTGCTTTCACCCTTGTCCAGCGATCCCACCCTTCACAGTGGAGAAGGTTGCTTCCCTTCTTCCATTAATTAAGGTGGTTGCCTCCCCACCATCCAAATACATGGTTCACAATGACTCCAACGTGTGTACTGTTAGTGCCTGGAGCTACCTCACAACCTGAATGAAAATCGAGTTTTTGTATTTGCCATCTCTGCCTGCAGAGGACAGTGTTCGCATGCTCTTATGTTTTGACCAAATACAAAGTTATAGCTTATGAGCCTGAGCCTTTAGTTAAGGGTGATATATTCCTGGATGCTAAATATATTACTTTGGCTTAGTTCAGGGCCTTAAAACTGACCACTCTGCTTGAGATTTTTCCGTTTTTTACACCTTGAGGGAGCGTTTTAGGAAGGGTGCCCTTGTTTTCTGTCTCAAATTAACAGCCTCGATCACTGAAGGGTCGTGTCTGTCTATCCAATGCCTCTTTGGGGGATGACAGCAATGAAGGAGGAGGGGGCTGAGCAGGAATTGAATGGGAATCTGATCTGTCCCTTATCTGATGGGAATACTGTTGTACACAAACAAGAGAAGTATCACTTAACAGCACCCTTTTTAAATGTGTCCATGGATTTTATTACTCTATGGGGGTGGGAGTATTTACCCGAATACAGATACCTCTTGGTTGACAACCCGGAAGTAGACTTTGCGCACCTTGCAGGGAACTGCCCACCTTTATATAAATACTGGTGGGAGGTGTTCACAGAACTCTCCACAATGACTGGGATTGAGTAACTCCTAACCCCACTTAAATCTCTATTGGGTTATGTTAAGGACACCACTATAGCTTATAGTAGATTCACTGTGTTGCACTGGTTATGGCTAAGACGAAGGTTTGTTGTGTAGTTCCTTCTAATCCATAGGTTATGCGCGTTTGTTGGACAACATAAACTAGGGGCTGGTGCCTAGACTGATTCCAGACACCCGCACATGATTTGTTGGCCTATAGACCAGCTTGCTCACCCTGCCACCGTAAGCCCCCTAACCCCATCAGGGAGCAGATGGTTTCCGGTAACCACTGAACATGACAACCCTGACCCCTCAAGGATTGTGGAAACAGTACAGAACCTTTCGCTCAGTCACTCGTGCTCATTTACAATAAGTTTATTGAACCAACGTTATTCTTGTATAAAATATGTGTGCTGCAATGATTAACATACAAAAGCAGATAAAAGTGATTATGAGCACCGGAAGCATAAATAGTAGATATAGTTCATGGTGCTAAAACAATGTATATATGCAGGCATTTGACGAGGCAGTAATCTGGCGGACTCCTACTATGCAAACCCTACTTCAAGTGCACCTAGAGTGTATGTAGGTGTGGAGCCAAGAATCCCCACAAGGGACGATCCAACTTCATTACCTGATGGGAGAAAATGAAGGACCCCGTCTTGGTCACAAACTGGACACACCTCACTGGATGTCAGACCGCTGTGTGGTGAAGTCTCAGCATGCAGGGACCCTCAGTTGTAGCTGAAGTGCCTCCTCCACCGATATATCGGGATGCTCATTTTTTATAATAGAAAGCAGCCTTGCGATGTGCGCATAGATTAGTGATGTTATGTAGATAGCCCTGTCGCCCCGTGGCAGAAAAGAGACCTTGTACATGATGTTCTGGGCACTGTGACAATATTGTGCAAGGGAAACTAATCCAACATTGTCGTGCACACAAATATGTGCAAAATTTCACATCTGAAATGTTATTGTGAGGACAATGTGAGAAATAAGCTGCTTCGCTACATGGGCCTAACCCAGTAATATAACAGGTCGGGAAGTGTTTGGAGGAGCCACAAGCAACTGTGTAGGCAACGATGCATGACCTACTACATTGTAATGCAACAGCAGAAACATCTTCCCTCCAATTCAGGACTAAGAGATATTGGAGGCCTTTAGGAAATGTTTGAGAGTAAGGACAGTGGGTCGAGTTGTTGACTTGCAGTAAGACTAGGCTCTTTCCCTAGGACATTTCCAGATAAACACTTCCAATCTGACGTATGTGGCTGGATAATATTCACTTGTTGGGAAGGCGGAAATAACAGTTGGTATGGATCTTATATAACTATCCGGGATGTCTGTGGCATGGCGGCTTAATAGCCGTCTGGATATAAAATCCTTTGGTTCCAGAAACCTTGAATATTCTGCGCTGCGACATCTTGGAAACCCACAGTGCTGTTTGGACCCAAAACCGACAGCATTTGAATAAGAAAAATGCCCTCTGCCATTTGAGGCAACATTGGCCTCAGCAAGGCTGCTTTGGCCATGCCGGTTTACGCATTATTATAGATTCATCCTGGAGGGACAGGACCAAGATTGGGTCCTGGAGTGTAACTGATAATGTGAGCTGCATTTGAGAAGCTGAGGCTGTCCTCTGCATTGCATGCAGGACGCAGCTTGAATGGGCACAGGTTGGAAGGAGCTGCATGAAGCAGAGAATGGCAGTTATCAACGGTGACGCACAACTACAGAGATCCATCTACTACAGAGAGGTAGGCTTTACAAGTTTCAGCACCCAGGTGACTCCCCCAATGATCACTCCACTCCAGAGACCTAACCCTGGCACTCAGGACCCACCATCTTAGATTTACCAGTCAAACCCCTTCAGAGCTTTGGGAGTATAGGCCATAGTTTAATCAACTTTTTTAAAAGGCACAGTTCCAGGCTGTAGGTCAAATAAATCACATCCTAAAGCAAGTCATAAATCAATCTCGTCATATATGAATCACTTTTAAAAACAAGCATTGTCCGGTTTATTCAAGGTTATGGTGATAATCACAAAATACAGACATGGACCAGCGGGGTCCTAGCCTTTCCTTGGGGTAGGCTTAACTCGCTACCTTGTGCATCAGGTTACAGCTGTCCGCCTGGGCTGCGAGGGCCGTGTTCCTCGTCTAGGAACTCCCTACTTGGTAGTTGGCCCTGCTCCCAGGCACCACAAGGTGAGCAGCATAAGTCCACCACCCCATCCTTGACTGAATGTAGCCCATACTTCCAGCTCCTCATAATGAATGTTACCACCATGCTGCCTATGGGACTTTTACCCCCAGGTTGCTTCCCCTTTTAATCTCTTTCTTTGCTCACGTGCAGCCCTCCAGCTGCAGAGATACTGCCAAATTATCCCAGAAAAGCCTCTGGCCTATGTTGTAAAAATTCACTGACGGCAATGTTTAGTTTCCTACTTGAATTACCTGACCCAGCGTTTGACTGTGCCCATTGTGTCCCTCTCCATTTCTGTCTCGGTACCTTTTGAATCTGACATCCTTGGCGTGGTTTTCCCCCAACCTTTTGATTTTCAGCCTCCAGTTTTTGTTGACTTCATTTTTGCTGGCTTTAGGACTCAGCACACTTTACCACTGCTAACCAGTGCTCAAGTGCATTTGCTCTCTTCTTTAAACATGGTAACATTGGTTTACACCCCATTGGCACATTTAATTTACTGCACGTCCCTAGTAAACTGGTACTACATGTACCCAGGGCCGGTAAATTATATATTACTAGTGGGCCTGCAGCACTAATGTTGCCACCCACTTAAGTATCCCTTTAAACACATCTCAGGCCTGTCATACAGCATGTGTTTATAGTTTTAAACTGCAATTTAAAACTGGCAAAATAAACCTTTTGCCAGGCCCTGACCTTCCTTTTTAATACAAATAGGTCACCCTTAGGATATGCCCTAAACAGCCCATAGGACAGGGTTCATTGCATTTAAAATGTTGGATACATACTTTTTCAGTTTTACATTTCCTGGTAGTGAAAATCTCTTACATTCATTTTTTACTTATGCAAGGCCTGCCTCTCCTATACAATAACATTGGGTTAACTTATTAATAAGTGATAACTTTCAATTGGGAACAGGTAGACAGTTCAAGTTTAGTGTCTAAAGAATTGTAATTTAAAGCCCTCTTCAATGGTAAAGTCAGATTTTAAGTCACAATTCTGAAAATGCCACTTTTAGAAAGTTCAAAAACAACAAGGTGATGGATGGAATGCTTTAATTAATCTCAGCCACTGGCAATCGCTCAGGCTGCATCCCGATCCATCGTTTTTTTGCCCACCATGCCACCTCAGTTTAGACCCAGACATATGTAAATCAGTCTGTTTTTTTTTTTAAATCCTCATCCGCCTCAGACCACAGTCGACAGAAAGTAGACTGTCGATACCGTAACTCGATTTCAGGAGACGTACACAATCGAATTGGGACCCAGGGGCAACGCCCGCATACCAGTATATGTCAATCCCACAAAAAGTCGCATACCCCTTTCCAAGAAAAGGGGTGGTCTCACTCTCTTCTGATAGGAAGTGACCGACGACTGTTGGTATGGGCCCATATTAGATGGAAACTAGGAGAGATAACAGGGCCCGACCAAGTCTGAGAGATTCCAATGACGCATAATCATAGGACCAAAACAGTGATTTTAAACTTAAACATAACCGACTTAAACCCTAAACCCACTCCCATGCCCAAAGTACTAGCCGCAAAAAGACTAGCGCTGAGACCAATTAAGCAAACAATCCCATATTACTTTCCTCTTGCTGTTCTGCAATCTACCCAAATCTATCTTAGAATTCTTATGTAGAGAGGACAGCCATTCTGAGTGTGAGGGGGGTGTGGCCTCTACCCATTTCCTACAAATCTCTCTCCTAGCCAGCAAGATTGCATAAAAGAGAAACCCCCTTACAGGGCATGTAACTTCACTGGTTATGCCAAAAATGATCAAGGCGAGAGAAATTTGTACTGGGGTGCCTGTAATGCCGGCTAGGGTTGCCACTACGTTCTCCCAGAATTCTGTTATCACTAGGCAATCTTTAAACGTGTGTATATCTGTGGCATTTACCTAGTCGCATTTCTTGCACCTGACTGTGAGGCCTTATGCCATTTTTGAAAGTTTTGCTGGAGATAAATAAGCCCTGTGAGTGGTAAAATAGTGGTTCCTCCTAAGCCAGGCTGGTTTTACAATAGAAAACAATGTGTGAAAAGAAGTCTGCCACAGATCTTCCCAACACTCATCTGGCATAGAAGCTCCCCACAATTCTTCTGCCTATTTGAAGACTCCATCAATAGTTTCCTCTATGGACCAGTAGTAGAAAGAGAACTCTCCCCCCCCCCCCCCCCCCACAGGCCTTGATACCAGTTGATCCTCTACAGTGTTCTCTAT
The DNA here is from genome assembly GCF_964204655.1 of Triturus cristatus. NCBI lineage: Eukaryota > Metazoa > Chordata > Amphibia > Caudata > Salamandridae > Triturus > Triturus cristatus. Next base: position 1,346,934,555 of record NC_140589.1, read on the forward strand.
GCCTATCGGGTTTTTAAGATTCTGTGACCAACTCAGCAACTGTATGTACTTAAACCTGGACATACCCTCCTTCAGCCTGTTGTGAAAAAACTCCCATGGTAGGAGTGACCCTTCGGAAGCCAGATCCCTCCATACCATTAACCCTGCTGTTCTAAGTGGTGTGGCTAACTTATCCTTCAGACAATCTGGAACCCCTGGAGAGTCCCACAGGGGAGCTAGGATGGAGTAATAGTTTAGGCCAGTACGCTGCTTAATTCTGGTCCATATCCGGGCTGCTGCCCAAAGAACTTTCAGCCTAATCTTCTTGAAGTACTTTTGGTCGCCATATTTAAAGAGGAACCCCTCAAGCGGCAAGCCCACCCTCTTCAACATAGCCAAAAACATGACACCTCTCTCTGAATCATCTGGGGATTTTAACAACATCCTCGAGTGCGATAATTGAAAGGCCCAGGCGTAGTACTGAAGATCAGGGAGCATAAAGCCCCCCTTCTCCCTTCTGCGCCTTAGCTTCTGCCACGGTATGAATTAATGGCTTGCTATAATTTATCAATTGCCTGTTTTTCAAAGTGTAGGGGAATAGTATTAAAAAGGAAAGTCATTTTTGGTAGTATAATCATTTTAATCAGATTAATTCTACCAAAAATCGTCAGTGGAAGATGTGCCCAGGACTTCATGACCTTCTGACATTCCCTAGAGATGTTTGCAATATTAGTCCTAGCTATCTTCTCTACGTTCTGTACGATCCTAACTCCCAAATATCTCATATCACCCTTGGTCTGGTATCTGCACCCTGGCAGATTCCATGCCATGATCTCCGTTTTCTCTGCGTTCACCTCATAGCCTGAGACCCGACCAGAATCTTGTGCCAGCCTAATGACCTGAGGAAAAGACGCCTCCAGCTCGCATGACAGGATCAAAACATCCTCCGCATACAGGGCAACCTTCCTCTCCCACTCTCCAAACTTAAATGATGAAATACTTGGTTTGTCTCTCAGACGCTGGGCGAAAGGCTCGATATACAAATCAAAAAGGAGCGGGGAGAGTGGGCAGCCCTGTCTGGTACCCCTAGTAATCTTAAAAGGGTTAGTCAATTTTCCATCAACTAGGAGTCTTGCCGTGGGATCTTGATATATAAGCTGTATAGCTCGGCAAAATTTCTCTCCCAAGTTAAACCTTTCCATCACTGCAGAGAGATATATCCAATTGACCCTGTCAAAAGCCTTGTCATTGCTGCCAAAGGTAAAGAAAAGTTGGAAGCCAGGTCAATTGCTCCAATAAAGTCATGAGTTAGGTCAGATAGGTTTCTGCCCCTTACAAAACCCTTCTGATCAGGATGTAACCTACTACCTGCTACTTCTCCCAACCTATCTGTAAATACTTTATAATCTGTATTCAAAGATAGAGATAGGCCTATAGGACCCACAACTTGCCGGATTCTTTCCTGCTTTCAAAATTAATGAAATAGTAGCTTGACCCCATGAAGCAGGAGGTCTAGTACCTTCAGATAATATGTTATTGAAAAGTACCATCATGATCGGTATTATTGCCTCTCCCAGTGATCTATACAATTCCCTGGGAGCCCATCAGGCCCAGCTGCCTTACCCCTCTTGCAAGCGGCAATGGCCATCCTGATCTCCTGCTGGGATATATCTGCTCCAGATTTTCTCGCTGGGAGGAGTTTAAGGAGGCTAACGTACATTTTCTTAACCATTCCTTTGCATACATTTTGTCTACTTCATTATCCTCTTCGTATAGCACCTGAAAAAAGGCAAAAAAGACCTCTCCAATTTCTTCGTCGGGAGATACTGAAAAGGAATTATCCTCGCTGTCAATTCGTTTTATCAAGGTGCGTGTCCTATCTGACTTAGCTTTCCAAGCCAGGAGTTTACTGGTTCCCTCTCCGTATTCAAAGTGGGCCATCTTACTGGCTATCCATCTTTTTGTGATCCTAAGCTGGATGGTGGTATCTAGCTGATCTTTCAAAGTTTTTAATTCCACCATATGCTCCTGGTGCTTCTCAGGGGCAATCTCCCTATTCAACTTAAACTCTGCTGCCTTCATCGCAGACTCCGTTTCTGTCACCTCTTCTCTATATTGCCTATTCTTATAGCATACCCTGCTTGTGACCATGCTCCTCAGGAAGGCCTTCCAGGCATTCCAAACCATTGAAATCTTAGCTGAACCAATATTCAACTCAAAAAAGCACTCAGTTTCTTGAGATAGGTACTTAACTTCAGATTCATCAAGGATTAATGCACGATCAAACGTCCATATCCTTAATTGATCTACCCCTACCAAACACAAGTCCATCCAGACGGCCGCATGATCCGACAGGTGGGGAGTCAGGTACCCTATATTCTTGATCTTGCCCCTAAGAGTGTGGCTGGCCAGAATGTAGTAAATCCTTGACTTATAGCCATACCTTTTGTTATAAAAAGAGACACCTAACTGGGTGCCTGACCTTTCCCCCATACACCACACAAACCAGTCTGTGCCATCATTGTTTGAAGATATGTCCGGGATTTAGACAGTACATTTGCTCTGCTATTAGGGGATTTATCTAGCAAGGGGTCTAAAACTATGTTGAAATCACCAGCCATGATCATTGGTTCTGGGAATTCCAACAGATTTGCAAAAATAGTTTTCAAAGAGTAGGAATCATCCTGGTTGGGACCGTAGTAGCCTACTACTGTTAAAAGAGAACCTTGAGTGGACAATTTGGCAATAACCCACCTGCCCCCTGGGTCAGTCATTGATTCTAAGACAAGTGCATTGGTTTGCTTTTTAACCAGGATGACTACCGCCCTAATATTAGCACTCTGGTTAGTGCCAATTAAATGTTCCACCCATCTCAATTTACTATAGATCCCGACCAATTCCCCTTTTAAAATATGCGTTTCCAGCAGTATAATAATCTGTGCAGGAGAATCTTTGAGATACAGCAAAAGTTTTGCCCTCCTGGTCTTCACTCGCAGGCCATTGATATTGATATTGATAGAGATCAGGGTACCTAAAATAAACCCACTACCACAGATAGAGTAATCTCACAGTTACACGCACATACATTCTTCATACGCTAGGGCCCATTTCACTAACATACGCTCAAATACTCTACCAGCATAAGACCTGTGGGAAGAAAAACCCTGCATCTATATCTAGGACGATAGGATCTGATTATAGTGGTTATCCTTAATCATACTCTATACAAACTATACAACAACAATAAAAATGCACCCAATAATTGACAAGAAAGAATATTCAACACCATGTTTAAAAGTTATATTGCTTTATCTAAAATTAGTCAAAGTAAATCAATCAGAATAAATCATTTCTCATAGTTACCTATTCTAACTAAGTGTCAGAACGGGTCAGGACCAGTCTCTTGGTAAAGTCTCTCAGGACAGTCCTCAGCATCAGGCCTCAGCAACGCAAGTTCACGCGGCAAAGGCGACGAAAGAGTGGGGAGTGCCCTCCCTAAGCTAATAGTTTTTATAATGAAAAAATACAATGGAAACTCACATAAATTTGGCAAGAAAAACTGTATCACTGAGCAGAACGAGAAGGAAGAGATGTAACTTTGCAACATCTTGAAATCTCCGCTCAGGAAAAGTCACAATACGTAAACCACGGAACAGGAACCAAGAAACAGAAACTATTAAAGTATCCATCTCGTTCATTTCCCTCGGCAACCCGGCTTCAGCACATTGTTCATTTCGGAAGCTCCTTTGTGCACCAAGGACGAATCATTTCTTTTGGAGATCCTCCAAACTGCTGATGTCCTCATGGAAAGTTTTATAGAAGGACTACGGTCAGTTGTCTTCAACCGATTTCCAGCAGGGGTCTCTCTTGCCACATCACAGAAATATTCACTCGAGGCCAGGCTTTCAAATCAGCCGACAAGAATTAGGCCTCCATAGGCCACAATAGACCATCTCAATTTAAAAGAAATAAAAACAACGTTAATACAACATAATGATTAAACAGTGTTAACCCCACTAATACCCTTATGTGTATGCATTTATCTAGCTTTGCGACATAAAAAGCATTAATTCTGACAGCGTTTTGTGCTCAAAATAAATAGCACACAGCAACGTTTAAACATGAAAACTTGCACGTTATTGTAAATACATGAACAGCACACATAAGCTAACCCTCGTGTAACTTTCTCTTATGTTAGAACAAACGAGTTGATTATTGAAACATACCTTCACAAGACAAATAATTAATTGTTAATTATTAATAAAATTAATAAAACGCATAGACATGCCAGAGCTTCAAAAGCCCAGAATTTTCTAAAAGAAAACTCTGCTCCAGCAATCCCCCCTTTGGTGATTTTATCACCAAATAAACCCAAAAAAAAAAAAAAATTAGTGAAAATTTTAGTCCCATTTTAGGAAATCAGAAATGTCTCTTCCCTTTAGACAACATTTAAACACCAGTCACTCTTTCATCATCTCTCTTTGTCTCTAAATAAACACTCTCCCTCAATTCTTCTAGTTCAATCTCTTCTGGTTCTCTCTTTAAAATTTTCGAATTTTTGTTTTTCTTTTCATTTTTCAATTTCTCTTTCCCTCTCCTGTTTTTACAACACACACACACCAATCTTAGTATCAGTAACGCAACAATTATACAAGACAAAGGAAACAATATTCTACCTATAATAGTACTACCTATTTTTGCAATAAAATCCTTAACAGCTATCATTTTATTAGCTAGTTTAGTCCATAAACTCCCAGTCTCAAGTGGTACTAAATCTTCATGCAAATCAGTAATATTTTTGATATAGACCTTCAGGTCTTTACTTTCATCAGGAATGTAAGTGCAACAATGTTGAACTTTCAAAATTCCACAAACTCCACCCTCCTTAGCCAAAAGAATATCAAGGGCAAGTCGATTTTGCATAGACATGGCACGTACGGCACTTAATTCCGTATTCACCAAAAGAAACCCTCCTGCGGTATTTGTCGATAAGCGATCAACCACTGTGGACAGTTTCCGGATTCCATAAGCATTTAAAGAAATTCCCACTGCTGGAATTAAAACCCCAAAAATGTCACCCACAATTTCAGACCAGGTTTCTCTCTTAAAGCGTGTTAATAGATTAATGTCTTCTACATCTCTTACTTTATCCGTATGAAAAATCTTAGGAAAAACCAGGCCCACATAACATGTGCCATACCAATGGTCAGGCAACTTGTAATAAGCCTTGTTCCCACACACATAGTACACTCCTGGAAAAATCGTATCTTCTCCACCTCTGAAACCCCAACCTGTCGCAATGAAGTATGTATCATGGCACTCACTAGTTCCCACAAAATATGTATCATATTGGGATTTCCTCCTGGTAATGCATAGTTTACCCTTCTGCGGTGCATCTAGAGCCAAAGTTGGACTAGCCCCATTCCTCAACTCCTTTCCCATCTCAATGTCCCAAATTGTCTCACTCACTTCATATTTTCCCCCTTTCTCATGCATGTTCATTCTCCTTTCCTCAACCATGTCCAGGAAAGCTTTCTCCTCTCCTTTTAAATTGCAAGTTAAATTATTCTTAAAAATGTAATCTAATGTTAGTCCTTTTTCTTCAATAAAAATCTCACCAAAAGTGTTAGCTTCTTTAGCTGGATTCAGCTCTTTGTTCATTGGCAAGTGCCCAAAAATACTATCTCTGTTAGACATCTTATAATCTATTTTCCCTAACAAATAAAAAACACTACTTAAAATACTACAAGAAATACCATATGTAGCTGGTAAATGGTGATAAGTAACACCCTCTGAAACGGATGCAGGTAACTGCATGCAGACATAGCAATCCCTCACTTCCATTGTCTTCACATATTCATATAACAGTTTAGAAAAAACATTACTCGAAAAATTATTAATTGACCTATCCTTGTGTATGTAACCACTAATTCTAATTGGAACTACTTTTTGTGAATTCTTCTCTTCATTAGTCACATTTGCTATATCCATTCCAAATTCTACTCTAAAAGTAACTAATAAAATTAAAACACCCCATAGAAGCATTAATAATCCAGTACAACAGCAGCACATTTTGCACCACCTCTTTAAAAAGGCACATCTATTTCTATTCTCCTCTATGTTAGCCATTTTAGTTTAGCTTCTACTACTCCACTACTGTTTGAACTTCTTCAATTCTTCTGCAACTCTTCAGCTTTCAGCTTATCCAAATGACTTCCTTATTCACTTGATCCAAGTGAATCCTTCTTTCACTCAGTTTGGATACTTGTCATTTTTCACTTCAATTTCTTCAACATCAAACTGTATCAGATCTCCAACGTCGGAATCCTCAGTACTCGACTCTTCTCCAATGTCAGTCAAGAGTACTTTCAGAATTTCACCAGTATCTTCCTCAACCACTTTTCTCAAGACCACTTCCGGATTATCTCGAGTCACTGTTTCTTCTTTTCCTTCTTCAGACAGTGTCACATAAGACCATTCCGGTGATCTGTACTTTTGGTTGGGTCTTTTAACTCTTCTTATTTCTACTGGTCCTTTCGATTTCTTTGATTCTTTTTCCTCAGCTCTTGAGGTTTGGCTTGATACTTCATTCACTTGTTCAGCTTCTGATGAATTTGCTCTTATTATTCTGTATCTCACCCTCTTTACTCGGTTGTTAGGCCAACGATCTCCTTTCACAACCTTTTTCGGCCTCAATTGTTTAACACTCTTTTCTCCAATCGAAGTTCTTTTTCTCAGAACTCGACCTTCTGTTTGTTCATCTTCATCATCTGTTTCAAGTGCCTCTTGTTTCCGTTTCCCAGTAGCTTTTCCTTTCTCCACAGATTTTTCCACCACTGTTTGAGACTTCCCTGCTTCTGTCCCTCCTCGGGTCTCCGACACGCAATCTCCTTGCTGTCTATTTGTCCCTTCACCTAGCTCCTCATCAATGTTCCCTACACCTCCTCGAGGGTCTTCCGCAATCTGTCCCTCTCTATCTTCTTCTGACCCTGTTTCTTCAAGGATAATCTCAAGTGGTTCTTCAATCTCCTCCTCTTCTGATTCAGGAGTGGGCTCAATATGTTTCCTCTTTTCTTTTCTTTTACTCCCACTGCTACTTGAAACTTCAGGCTCTATAACAGAATTAGATTCTCCCTCTGATACTCGCAGTGAATCTCTTGAAGCTCTCTCCGCTTCTTTTCTCACTGATTCTGTATCTTCAGGATCTTCACCATCACTGGAATCTGACTCTTCATAATACTCTTCACCAGTTCCCTCTCTCGGGCTTGGAACTCTCAGAGTATGACTTGCATGTACCCAGTGCTTCACTCCAGCACACTTTACTGCAGTCGTTGTAGTCAGAATGACTTGTCTCGGCCTTCCCCACCTTGGAATCAAGCAATTTCTTCTTCTGTGCACCTTAATCCTTACCCAGTCACCTGGACTCAGATCATGGGCTTGCTTCTTCTCAAGTGTGGTAGCTTCTTCTCCAATCTGGTGAAACACAGAATGAACTGCGTCAGCCAGGCCTTTACAGTAATCCAAAATCATGTCATCAGTTATTGACACCAATTTATTCACAGGCACGAATGCATGGCGCATAGCACGTCCCATGATTATTTCATGCGGGCTCAAACCAGTAGTTCTATCTGGAGTAGATCTCATTGTCATCAGGACAAGAGGTAACACATCCGGCCATTTCATACCAGTGGCTAGACACATTTTTCCAATCCTATTCTTGATTGTGCCATTGATCTGCTCAACCACACCAGAAGCCTCTGGTCGGTATGCACAATGTAACTTCTGCTGTATTTTCAATGCTTCACAAATCAAACCAATGAGTTCATTTTGAAAGTGTCTACCTCTGTCAGACTCAACTGTAACTGGAAACCCGTACCTAGGAATCAACTCCCTTAACAGTAACTTTGCCACTGTTAATCCATCATTTCTTCTAGTCGGGTAAGCTTCCACCCACCTTGAAAACAAACAGACTACCACTAGAACATATCTCAGTCTGTTCACTTGGAGCATCTCAATGAAATCAATCTGCATTCTTGTAAAAGGACCTCCTTCTCTGCCTATTGTCCCCAAACTCACCACTGTCTTTTTCCCAGTGTTAAATTGCTGACAAATCAAACATCTTTGACAAATGCTCTCCGCAATTGTTCTAAACTTTGCATTGTACCAGGTCTGCTTAAAGGACCTTACCATTGCATCCCTCCCCAGATGTCCCTGACCATGATACATCCTTGCCATTGACGACAAAATTGAGTTTGGCATTACTGGTCTGCCATCTCTGTAGACCCAAACATGGTCTGTTTCTCTTGGAGCACATCCTGCTTTAACCCAATCTTGTTTCTCTTCCTCTCCTGCCTCATCTTGTAACTGCTTTACTTCATCCCACGTTTCTAGGACACTAGTAAACATCACAGAAAGGAGAGACATTTCCTCCATCCTACTCCGGTTAATAGATTGGTTGGTCTTAGCACAATACTGCGCCACATCGTTGGCAAACCTGTTACCAACAGTGATAAAATCATCCCCTGAAACATGTGCGGCACATTTTACAACCGCTAACTCCTTAGGCAGCTGTATCGCCTCAAGCAATTTTCCAATCAACTCAGCATTCTTTATCGGGGTTCCACCCGATGTCAAGAAACCTCTTTGTAGCCACAATTGGCCAAAATCATGCACCACTCCAAATCCATACTGACTATCAGTCAACACGGTTGTTCTCATATCTTTCCCAATCTCACAAGCTCTTGTCAATGCCACTAATTCAGCAACTTGCACAGATTTCACTCCTTTCAATGGTGATGCTTCCATGATCTCTGAAACTTTGCACACTGCATATGCTGCACATAGCACACCATTATCATTTCTCAGGCATGATCCATCCACAAACAACACATGGTCATTCTCATATAAGGGAATATCCTTTATGTCTGGTCTCGGTTTTGTACAGTACTCAAGCACATCCAAACAATCATGATCATCTTCCATCTTTATACCCACATTTTCAATATCCGGCAAGAGGGTCGCTGGATTCACATTCACACATCTTTCAAGAGTCACATTTGATGCTCCCAGAATCACTTTTTCATATTTAGTCAGCCGACTATGTGACATATGCTGAGTTCTGCTTCTTGTCAAAAGAATTGCCACATTGTGAGGTACGAATACCCTTACAGGATACCCCATTATGATTCCCTCACTCTGTTCCAGGCTTCTGCATGTCGCAGCTACAGCCTTCAGACAACCTGGTAACCCCATGGCTACAGTGTCAAGCGTCGATGAAAAGTATGCAATAGGCCTTCTCAATTGCCCATGTTTCTGGATTAACACTGAAAGTGCACATCCATTCCTCTCACTGCAGTACAGTTCGAATTATTTTTCATAGTCTGGCATACCCAAAGCTGGAGCCTCACACATTTTAGTTTTGAGCTCTTCAAATGCTGCCAGTTGTTCTGCATCCAGATCTAATGGATCTGTCATTTCACTTTTTGTCAGCTTAATCAGTGGCTTTGCTATCAGGGAAAAATTAATTATCCACTGACGACAATATCCCACCATACCCAGGAACATTCTTACTTCTCTCTGGGTTTTCGGGGCTTTCATTTCTTTGATTATTTTGATCCTGTCAGTAGTCACTTTTCTCAGACCTTTTTCAATATTTTGTCCAAGATAATGCACCTCTTTCTTGCAAAATTGCAATTTGGCTGGAGATACCTTTAACCCTCCATCTGCCAGATGATTCAGTAAAGCTATGGTATCCACTTCACAAGCTTCACGTGTCTTTGATGCCACAAGTAGGTCATCAATATATTGTACTAGCACTGAGCTCTCAGGCATGATTAAACTTTCCAACGATTTCTTCAATAACTGATTAAATATCGAAGGACTCTCCGTATACCCCTGTGGGATACGACACCATGCTAAAATACGCTGGCCAAACCTAAATGCAAAAATCGGCTGGCTGTCATGATGCAATGGAATTGAAAAGAACGCATGACACAAATCAATTACTGTATACCACTCAGCATCATGTGGAATTTGATACAGAATCACTGATGGATTTGGCACAATGGGACAACATGCCACCACAATTTGATTAACTTTTCTCAGATCTTGCACGATCCTAAACTTGCCATTGGGCTTTTTCAGTCCCATTATCGGTGAATTACACGGACTACTCAGTAGTTCTCTCAGAACTCCCTGCTGAATCATTTTCTCAATTATAGGAGTTATCCCTTCAATTATTTCTGGTGTCATTTTGTACTGAGGAATGTTAGGATATGTAATTCCCTCTTTCACTACAATTTTCACTGGATCTACATTATTCATCAATCCCACATCCTCTCCTGTAAAATCCCAAACTGCTCTTTTCACTGTGTCTCTCAGCACTTGAGGCAAATCCTCCGGATTGAACACTGGAAATGCACCAATTAACTCATTTTCTCTATTCTCTAGAGTCATTCGGTAGAAAACATCATCATCCGGTGTCTCAAAAGCTATTCCATCTGGTGTACAAAAAATTGTACAATTCATTTTACACAATAGGTCCCTACCTAACAGGTTCACTGGACTCGTGTCACAGACAATAAATCTGTGCATGTCTCAGAATTTCCCTATCTGTACTCTTACTGGTTCAGTAAGACGTGTTCTGATCTGTGTATTGGCTACACCAACTACTTGGATTGCTTCATCCGAGAGAGGAAGATTTTTAACATCTGTTGACCTGACAGTTGATCTTGTCGCACCTGTGTCTACTAAAAAAGTAACACCTTCTTCATTTATTTTCCCATCCACAAATGGTCCTGCCTGGTCTATTTCTAGAGTTGCACCAAGTATGCACTCTTCTTCCTCTCCTCGGCACCGTCAATAATCACCCTCAGACTCACTCCCTTCACTTTTTAACAAGTACTGCTGTACTTTGTTAGTACGTTTCGGTTTGTTTACCTGCTCATCATTGAAGAATCCTGAGTCCTGATTGTACTTTTTTACCCCTCTATTCTGCGGTAAGGGCGGTTTTGGCTCTTGACTCTGCTGCTGTCTCACCACTTTCTGCTGTTGTTGCTGCTGATTATTCCCATCATTCTGCACCTGTTGATTTAAGGATTTACCCTCATTATTCACTAATGGTGGATTAGGACATTCAGATCTCCAATGTCCCAGTTGGCCACAGTTGTGACAAGGGAACTTCTTTTTTGCCTCTTCAAGACTTCCCCTTCCTTTTCCTGCAAATCTCGGTCTATTTCCTCCATTATTTCCTGGATTATTTGCCTGTTCCACTAACTGTGCTTCCTGTCTTTCTGCAACTTTCACTTGTGCCCACATTGCTTTTTCTTTCAGCTTTCTCTGTTTTGCTTCAATTTCATCACTGAAATATTTTGCATGTCTCAGAATCTCATCTACTTTTTTACTCTGCCAATCCACTGTGTGTTCACGAATTCTCTCACCAATTTCAGGTCTAAGACCATATACAAACCTGTATACAAAATGACTCAAATCCTTGTCACCCAGATGTTCATCTCCACTGAATTGTTTAAATGCCAGTATCAGCCTTTCGTAAAAAGCATGAACTGATTCTTTTGCTTCCTGTTGTGTCCGATCTATCTTAACCCAGTCTGTCTCTTTTGGAGGAACTTTACTCTTCAGGTATACCATCACCTGATCATACTTCCTCATCACTTCTGGATCTGGTGCCCCTGTTCTTGAATCTCTTGGATATTCCTCAGTAGGCCAACTCACAACTATTTTACACTCAGTCCACAAGTCTGCTGGAACAATTATATCAAACAGACTATTCAGGTCAACCCACAGCACTTTTGACAATTTCACAAACCTATCTACCTGCCTATACCACTCGACGGGCTTTTCTCTCAATCGAGGGAAATCATTCGTAAATGATAAAATATCCTGTCTGGTCCATGGAACATGTACATATCCTCCTCCAGGTATTTCTCTCATCGGATAATTCTCCACTGGTTTCTCTTTTTCTCTCACTGGAAATGCTGAATAAGTTGTTCTATCCTCAGATTCCTCTCTTTTCTTATACCACCTATCCTTCCACTTTTCTACATCACCCCATCTACGCAATAATGCCACCATTTCTTTAATCTGTCCTGTTCTACCAGAAGTATTCAAATTTTCAATGTCTTTCTCAGTGAAATCCATCCTATACGTTTTCTGCAAAGCCTTTACTCTATCAATGTCAACTCCTTGCTCATTTGCTATCGCTCTTAGTCTATCATGAGTATTTCTTGCTCTCCATGTTATGCTCTTGCACATAAACATTAATTCACCATCATGATGACTCTTCAGGATTTCTGTTGGAACTGTTCCTGTCACAAGCTCTTCTAATTCTATACGTAACTTAACCACATCAATAACTTGTGAATCTTTATCCTTTTTCTGAAGAACTTTCATCCAATCGTTTAAATCGTCCACTGTTATTTCTGCAGTTTTTCTTACTGGAACCACTTTTTTCTGCGGTTCTAAAATCGGCATCCCTGAACAACTAGGTTCACTGACATCCAATAGTTCACTACATGTGTCATGTCTGGTTTGTCTCAGGTCACTTCTCCCTGTCCTTTTCTCTGAATCTCCTGAAGGACCAACTGTATTTGTCGATTCATTTGCAATATATGGAATTACCAGTCCATTCTCACCTGCTCTCTGTTTGTCAAACACAGGCATTACTGGACCTATAGTTACAGGTACCGTAACAGCTTCCAGATTCTTCGTTAACTCTCTAATCTTCTCAGCTAGTTCTGTTGTCGTTTTTGCTAATTTTCTAGCATTTTCCTCACTACCTTGACTCTCTCTCTCCCTGAAGGAACTACTACCCCTTGATTCAGGTGTCATTTTTTCTTTCTCAACTGTATCTCTTATCGGAGAAACAACTGGTGTACTCTCATCTGGTTCTGTTCTATATGGAGGTGGTCTCTTGTAAATCATGTCATTTAAGACTTCATCCTCATATTCTCCATACCTTCTCATGTCTGACTCAGAAGCTCTTTCTGTCGAAGGAGCAGAAGCTTCAACTGTTCTCATTGGATATAATCCCTCTGACATACAAGCATCTCGCCATCTTTTCATTCGATCTTGATGTGTTTCCCGATCATGTCTCCTCCCAAACATGTGCCTATAATACCCTCCAGACCTTTGTTTTTCTCGGTCATGAACTTCTTCTTCCCATTCCACTAAAGCCTCGAACTGTGTAGGTCTCGGATTCGGGTCAAGACATAACATCTTTTCCCGTAAGTTTCTCAACACGGCCAAATTAAATGAACCATATTCCGGAAATGCTAGAACACCATCTTCTTTAGTATACTTAACCCAATTCTGCAACCATATACAGGTATGCAGTCCATATTTCACAGCCATGAAGGATGCAGGCGTCTTTGCTGGAGGTAACAACTCACCCTCTCTTGTTTTAACCTCTTTATCCTTGCTAAACCACTTTTTAACTTTTCCAAAAAAGGTATTTTTATTTTTCTCTTCTTGGTAATACATTTTAGCAAGCACTTATCAAACTCTCTACTTTCTCCGTATTATAAATATACAATACAAGTTTCTCAACCAATAGCAGCGCGACTCACACTAACGCACCAATCCTAGAGCGTCTACGTCACTAAACAGCTTTTCCAATCCCTGCGCGTCTCACACTAACGCACCAATCCCAGCGCGAACCCTATTCTGATTCACTATCCAATCAGTGCGCGGACCTTCTGACGTCAACAGTCGCTGCAGTCTCTGTCTCCTGTCTCTGTCACTCGTCTACCCCTCCTTTACAAAACTCTCAGTAGACTTCGTGTATCAATATTTCTACAAAATCTATTAGTTACAACATAAAAACATCTCCATTGTCTGCTTCGCTAACCACAGAATAGTAAAAGAGAGTCTATTTTCAAGAATCAACAACTTTCATACATCGCATAACCGTTTTCTCTAGGACTTATCCAAAGAGTCTTACAGTCAATAAATGTATATGCATTCACGCACATTCATACGAGAAAATATAGTACATACACACAGAATCCTGTTTCTCGAGAACAGCACAACCTGTCTCTATACAGAATTATAACTCAACAACTAAGCAGCTTACCTCTGCCCAGTTCCTCAAACAAGCTCAGAGAATACCTATTACTCCTCCCGCGATAAGCTTTAACGGCAATCCTTACGGATCCCTGGGACTTAAGACCAGAGTTTCACAGATAACCTTCACTACGATACACACCCCTTATATACCAGAAATGTCTAATAGTAACATACGACAATGTCACTGATTCCGAACCCAGACAATGTGAACGCGCAACTTCAATTGTCACACGTAATTCTTTACAATCCCGTCTTTCCCGAGAGCAGCATATACACCTTCCTCTGCCCTACTACGGAACTGTTTCCACAGCTTCCAAATTCCAGAAGCACTACATATAACTCAACATGACGACTCCAACATATAGTATTAGTACATATACCAATAACATCAAAATAAATCAATAATCAATAAGCTAGTTTACAAGCAATCTTATCTTATCTTATCAGATCAAGACAACCATCTACAACCATCCTCTGCTACCAGAGAAATTGATAGAGATCAGGGTACCTAAAATAAACCCACTACCACAGATAGAGTAATCTCACAGTTACACGCACATACATTCTTCATACGCTAGGGCCCATTTCACTAACATACGCTCAAATACTCTACCAGCATAAGACCTGTGGGAAGAAAAACCCTGCATCTATATCTAGGACGATAGGATCTGATTATAGTGGTTATCCTTAATCATACTCTATACAAACTATACAACAACAATAAAAATGCACCCAATAATTGACAAGAAAGAATATTCAACACCATGTTTAAAAGTTATATTGCTTTATCTAAAATTAGTCAAAGTAAATCAATCAGAATAAATCATTTCTCATAGTTACCTATTCTAACTAAGTGTCAGAACGGGTCAGGACCAGTCTCTTGGTAAAGTCTCTCAGGACAGTCCTCAGCATCAGGCCTCAGCAACGCAAGTTCACGCGGCAAAGGCGACGAAAGAGTGGGGAGTGCCCTCCCTAAGCAAATAGTTTTTATAATGAAAAAATACAATGGAAACTCACATAAATTTGGCAAGAAAAACTGTATCACTGAGCAGAACGAGAAGGAAGAGATGTAACTTTGCAACATCTTGAAATCTCCGCTCAGGAAAAGTCACAATACGTAAACCACGGAACAGGAACCAAGAAACAGAAACTATTAAAGTATCCATCTCGTTCATTTCCCTCGGCAACCCGGCTTCAGCACATTGTTCATTTCAGAAGCTCCTTTGTGCACCAAGGACGAATCATTTCTTTTGGAGATCCTCCAAACTGCTGATGTCCTCATGGAAAGTTTTATAGAAGGACTACGGTCAGTTGTCTTCAACCGATTTCCAGCAGGGGTCTCTCTTGCCACATCACAGAAATATTCACTCGAGGCCAGGCTTTCAAATCAGCCGACAAGAATTAGGCCTCCATAGGCCACAATAGACCATCTCAATTTAAAAGAAATAAAAACAACGTTAATACAACATAATGATTAAACAGTGTTAACCCCACTAATACCCTTATGTGTATGCATTTATCTAGCTTTGCGACATAAAAAGCATTAATTCTGACAGCGTTTTGTGCTCAAAATAAATAGCACACAGCAACGTTTAAACATGAAAACTTGCACGTTATTGTAAATACATGAACAGCACACATAAGCTAACCCTCATGTAACTTTCTCTTATGTTAGAACAAACGAGTTGATTATTGAAACATACCTTCACAAGACAAATAATTAATTGTTAATTATTAATAAAATTAATAAAACGCATAGACATGCCAGAGCTTCAAAAGCCCAGAATTTTCTAAAAGAAAACTCTGCTCCAGCAATATTCCAAGATAAGAACTGGATAATGGTCATGGCGGTCTAAACGACAGAGACTTGAGTACACCATAGTAACGGGTCCACACCAAACGTAACCAAGAGAAATAAACACAGCTAAAAGGCGAATTAGGGATTTTTTTTTCTTTTTTCCCCTGATGCTCCCTACCCTGTGCTCCCCCTCCAACCCCCCCTTCCTTACCCCACCCCTGGAGAACCTTGCCCCCATTTACCTGGACTACTAGTCCAGCTTCTACCTACCGGGGCAACCTGCCCTATCCCTTCCTTACTTATATATTAGACTAGAAGCTGATTTCCTGAAAAGCTATTCAAAGAGGATGTCTCTATAATCTTAAATGTAGCTAATTTATGGTTTGCAATGTGTTGTGTTGTGCATGTTTCTCTATAATGAAGTAGCGTGAAAAGCCTATGGCAAATCAAACCCTAAAGGAGTCAAAAAACAGGAAAAATAGGGAAAGAAAGCCTAATACAAAAAAAACAAAAAACTATATGGGGTTCTATGACTAAACTACTTTGTGGCTGTGACTTTGACAAGAATTTCAAGCAGCTCATCTGCCTCCTGCACTGTTTTAATATAATACATCTTGTTGCATGACTTTCAGGAGTGCAGGAAATTTTAACTGAAACCGCACACAGCTTTTTAAAATTGTCCATTGTCCTGCCCAGCTCCCATTGTCTGTCCAAGGTTGTTCGGGCCAGGATGAACGGATCTCATAGGCAAAGTCTCTAGGTTTCAAGGACTTTTGCTTTAAGGCACAATTAAGTATCTTTTCCTTCAGGGAAAACGTAAAAAAATGTATAAGGATTTTTCTCGGCTTTGACCGATTAGGATGTTTCCGAAAGGGGTCCCTGTGGATCCTCTGAATATTTCTTCAGTTCTTCCGCTGATTCTTTGATCTGAACCAATTCCTTTATGAGGGTGACAATGAAGAACTTGATATCTTCTCCTTCACTCCCTTCTGGGACATTCAGGAGACGCAAATTTTTCCTCCGTGAATTATTTTCCAGCATCTCAAGCCTGTTGGTGAGTATTGTCACCTCTTTCTTGAGCATAGCGATATCTGTTCTAGCCACCACCAACTCGTCCCTAATTTCTCCAACAGAGTTTTCCAAAACCTCTGTCCTGGAGTTTAGGAGATCAATTTTTTTGTCTAGCGTCTCACAGAAGAGTCGAATCTCCCCTTGGTTAGCCTCAGAAATGGAGAAACCCCTCTTTATGTCCACGACAAGGAGAAGAGAGCTTCCAGAGAAGCCACTGAAGACCCCCTAATTCCCTGCTCATCAACAATTTATTGGGCTTCTATGCCTTCATTATCATACGTGGTTGAACAGCCTGGATTAGCCATTTGTGGTGAAATCTTATCTATGGCCCAAGCCGTGTTTAAGGATGTCGGAACTATTGGAGCTGTTGCTACTGCCATTTCAGAGGGAGTCTGCCCCCCTACAGAGGGTCTACCTGCCGTGTCCATCTTTTCAAAGCTTGGTGGGGGCTCCAACTACCCTTTTAGGCACATCCTTAAAGCTTCTCCTTGCTCAGCGACGTCTAGCACTAATGGTTGGACCTTAAAGTAAGACCGCAGGGACGGTGTGATCTTAAGTCTTGTGTCTAAAAAATTGCTTTTTGCCCTCCCTGCTTTAATACTCCTGTCCTTTACCTCATCGTGTTGAAAAGTGGAAAAATTGTCAACTCTCTTTAGGTCAGGGGTACATTCAAAAATATATTCCCCTCCCCTTCGTTTACCTGAGGTGAGCCACCGCTATCACTTAAGTCACCACTAGCACCAGCTTTTCCGACCTGGGGATTTTTATCAGTCTTAGAATTGTTCTTAGAATTATTTTTAAACTCAGTCTTAGCATTTGTAGCCCCCTGTGCCCCACCATCACGCCTTCTTCCCTTCCTATTTCTGGTTTTTGCAGAGGTAATAGTTTTGGTCTCCCTCTCCCCCTGGACCTCCCGTGCCTGGGTGAGTGATCTCGGCTGCAACAACTGTGAGGGAGTAAGCACTAGCTTACCACCCTCTGTGGTCAATATAGCAGTACCTGGAGCAGTAGTCAGTCAAAGCCCTCCACCCTGCACCTGATCTTGTTGCGGTGAATTCTGTGGCTGTAACTCGATGTCTTCGACTTGGGGAGGCAGGAACCCGCTGGCCTGATTGCGCGGAAAGAGTTGTCCTGTACTGCTTCTGCCTCTATCCACCCAGATGAGCCCGCGAGCCGCTGCTCTGAGGCCCCTCCTTAGCTCCAGGGTGGCAGCAGACCAACGATCACCAGATACACATCCGGGAAAGAAAGCAGTGTCCATGGTAATCCTCCACCCGGAGGCACCGGCGAGAGAAGAAGAAAGGAAGCGAATGACGGCAAAAAAGGACTCCCAAGCACCGCCAACAAAGACGCGAGAGGGCAGAATCGCAGCTCTCAGCCTCACATCGTGTTAGTAAGTGAACAGGGCGTAGCTGCCTCCGGTGGCAAGCGGCGGCTTAGCTAGCGGCCGCCATGTTCTCCCTCCCTATGCAAATCAGTCTTGACCCTGCTCCTCATGGGAACAATCCAGACCGAACTGCCAAGCAAGGTCCTCCCTGAACCGGAACACAAGCAACCGAGGACAAATTTCGCCCTAGTTAGGGCTCTTCAGCCAGGTAAAGCTTGGTTTCAGTGGCACAGTGAGCCCGGTACCCAGCCAGATCATGCGAGTTCTTAATGTTACGTTAATAAATCTTTTTTCTCCTCGTGGCCATAATAACAATGTTTTTGGATACTAAAGTAGGCAATTGAAAGCTAGTCCGGAAAATATGCAATCAAATCAGTCTTGATGATGGAAGAGAATTAAATGCCAATTCCCATTTTGTATTTACATTCTACAATAATAGCCAGTGACGACTATTGGCGTTTACACTCTTCTCAAAGAAGCAATCTCAAAAATTGGATCAAAGGTCAAAAGACGCCTTTGAACTGGATGTATTTAGGTGCACTTTAATGTGGCAGTCAATTGGGGGGTTTTAAGCGATGAGCCCTCCATAAAATGTTCACAAACCTGTGGTAGCTAGCTGTAGCTCCCTCGTCAGATAAGGCAGGGTGTTCTGATAAAAAATGTTAGTACAAAAGCAACTAAGCCCTCAGAGTCCTGCAAGTGCAGTATTTCCTATGTGGTTAGAGGGTAAAACTGGTTCTTTCTATAAAAGTGATTACATGCATTTCTCTAAAATACTGAAAGAGTTCAGCGTATTCTGATGAAGGAGGAAAGAAACAGGCAAACATCTAGCAATAGTACATGGAGGGGAGGTTATAGACACAGGGAAATTTCAAAAACTAAAATGTATAAAAATATAATTTACTAAATGGGCAGTCAGTACTTTTGCCCCAGGCTGCTAAGGAAATCACCAGAGTCATATGCATGATAGTCCAAGTGACATGGGAGGAAAAACTGTCGGACTGAGAGTCCTCAGCCCTATAAAAGAGGAACATGCATCTTTGCTGGGTCCTACGAGCTAAACTAAGGCAACACGCACAGAGGCAGGTCTCAAAGCAGTAGATATTGAGCTGATTACATGGAAATATTATTTAGAGGCTCTCTATAAAGCTCACGGGTCAATAAAGAAGCGAAAGCCGTAAGATTAACTTTGAAGACCCACTCTGGCATTGAAGCCACAAGTCGAAAAAAATGAATAAGGGATGCTAAAGCAGCATCACAGTAGAAGGGCTGGATGAGATCTCTACGTTTTCTAAAGCTAACCCAAATCTAACCAGGCTAGTAAATTTGAACACAACAATGACAAGTTCGTCCATCCAGGAAGGGGAGTATAATCTTCCTAGTATACAATAAGGACCAACTGACAATCCTGCAAGCTCCCACTCAATCACTCGCTTGCATGTTTGGGGGAAATTGTTTGATAAATATTTTCTCCAGCATCTGAAAGACTGAGTGGAAAATGTGTGACTCAAGGAGACAGCCCAGGTTTCAGGCCCATTGTCACATGGTAGATAAGCCTCTGGATCTCAGAATATTTATTTAAAAATATACAGTACAGAAGAAGTAGCATGTTTTCGTGGCTTACATAATTTATTCCAGCATGTTTGTCTGAGTGGACAGAAGTTCCTTGTGCCCATCTTCCATCGTGGGTGGCCTCCTTCAGCTGCTACAGTTAGTAATCACACCATATGTCACCTTGGGTCCAAATACATCTCCCTAGTAAATTGGTGTAATGCAAATTCTTTTCCCCAAAAGTGAGGGCAGTGGCATGTCAGTTTCTGTGTATGCCAATTAACTTATCCTCCTTAATTTCACCAATATTCTACTCTAGTGGAAACTCGATCATGCTAAAGGATTAAGTTTATAACAATGATCTAAACATTAACACAGTGAAAAACAATGTTCTAGTATAAGCTACAGCGAAGGTGGCATAGGTGATGGCTGAACTTCCTTCTGTTGGAGGCAGTGAACAACTACAGCTGTATGGGTCTATCATTCACCAGTATCCTAACATGAAGCATACAAATCCAGACACAAAAGATGATGTTTTGTCTATTAAAAATAGAATTCTTTTACTCCTGACCCAATGGACTGAAAGCGTGTTTTTACACAAGGGTAGGAATGGGAGCGTCGCCCTGTAGTCACACACTGTTTATTGTGAAAATAATTATAATCAGAAAGTAAAAGAGCATCAGTCATCCTTATTATGGTTTATTTTGATATCTTACTTACAATTCAAAACACTTTGCACAGAGAAGGATTACATATTTATCAATTAGATTATTCTAATATTAGCTATGTTGGTAATCAGTTTTAAACAATATCATGTTAGTTTTAGTCAACTGTGAGTCAGATGACTTCGTTGGTTAGGGTCCTCCTGGGAAGATCCAGCTGTAAGAATCCAAATTTAAAAAATGCTCGACAGGTTACAGCTTTCCATTGCATGTTTGATAATCCACACATTTTTTAAAATGGAAAACAGGAAGGCAGTTCCTTGAAGAAAAAAAAGGGGAGGGGTTCGCCTTGCGCAGTCACTTTGTCAAGGGTTTGATGCCGATTTATTCTGCGATACCTGAGACACCATTTCCAGGGGTTAAAAATGTGTTGGGAAAAGTGGCACACCATGACGCAACAGCATCAGATGTTTCCTATTGGTGAGACCGCTAACTCTCCTTCGCACCCCACTGAGAGCGTAATCATTGCCCTAAAATTTTAATTCCTTTGTTTAAAGGGAGACTTCGGAAAATACATTTGCCATAGTCAATCCATTGAGAATCAGAAAGTGCAAGCATTTTCCTTTCCATGTGTTGATTTGTATACCCACAGCCCATTCTTTTGCCCACAAATACAGACCTTTGCCATATGGTAGGTGGATCTTACTCTCCTATTAATGAAGTGTCATTAATGTAATATATGAAGCTTATTCCACCCTATTGTTATTATGTATCCAGAGAGCACAAGTGTCAAAGGGCTCAACAAAAGTGTAAGTCCTTATGATTGTCTGGTAAACAGGATTAAGTTGATGTCATGAAGGATTATTTGTGTGACCTCTGAGATACACATCCTGGGGAAGGCGCAGCATTTTGAGGCATTCCCAGGATTACAGGTCTTTGTAAACCTGGGAATGAGCCAGAATCCATGGGTGGCAGCTTGGGAACGCCCATGTTCCACCCAAGGAACGCCTTCCCAACGCAAGGCAGCATTATGTGCTACCTTGCGTTACTTTGTATTTACTAAAACATGCAAAGTGTCTTTGCATGGCTTAGTAAAGAACAAAAATGATTTTGCGTCAAAGCCGCACCCCAAACATGATGCAAGCCAGATGCAAAATCTTAGTTAATCTGCACCCCCAGTAATTTCACATGTTGTTGCTCCTGATCTATAAATCCACAACTGTTCTTGTTTTAGTAGGAAGTTCTTAATGTTTGTTTCACTATGTGGTATTGTTAGTTGGTAAAGCACTAACCATTTCAGATCATTAATTGTGTGGTTCTTTTCTAAAACATTGGTTGTCAATTTCATAATAGTTTTTTCTTTATTACGTGTGATGTTACTTCTGTGTTCCGCTATCCATCACCTTAACTTTTCTGGTGGTCATCCCCACCTAGAGGAGATGACATGGGCAGATAATCAAATACATGAGATTTTCAGAGTTGCATGATCACATAACAATGCTTATTTACCACAGGTATGTTGATCGTAAACCAATAGTTAAAGTCAGAGCTCGGTCAAAACAAAAGTTCACAAAATTTAAAGAAAAAATGTCTAAACTGAAGCAACAATTACACCTTTGCTAACTGCAGTCTCCATGAAAAATACCTTGGATCTATGTTCAGACCTTCATGTTAGATATTCCCTTCTCTTCTCTCTGATTTATAGAAACTAAATTGAAGGGAAACAAGTCCCAGAGAGAAGACATCTGAGAGAAAAGATGTTTTTTCCAGCTGTATTCCTCCTCTCTACAAGTCTTCGAATGCAAAGAATTTCAGTTACCCACTAACATAAAGGAGAAATCCTAACTCCAGGGCACAAGAACAGACAAAAAACTGCTGCAGAATTCTAAACCATTGCAAAATTATTTCCAGTGCAACTTGAACCGAACCCGGTTACTGAAGCAAAAATCAAAGGCTGTGCACTTAAAACGGTAACACTTGATAAATGCACCCTTGCTCTTATATGTGTATTAACCGAAGACACTTTGCCCAGGGCCAGACTGTTGGTACAAGCGACACCAGTGTGTTTGTGTCAAGCTGTTCCTCCAAAGCCATGTTATCAAAAACTAGGTGTTGAAGCCAATGCCTGGTTACTCAGCTACAAGTATAACCTTGTTATCCAAAACGAGGTGTTATCCTATGCCTGGTCATTTAGTTGCAAGTGTACCCTTGCAAAAACAAAGAGATGCACCACCTTTTGGTTTCTTCAGTGCAGCTCATGAAAAGAGGCTAAACAGTGTTTCTTATAATCCTAACTTAAAAAGTGATGAAAGGCAGTAAATAACATAACGTGTATTTGTAAAGTGAATGTTCACCCAGAAGGGTATCTTGGCACTGAATAACAGATGTTTTTTGTTTCCCAACTCAATGGTATTCATTTTATTAACTTCTGAAGGATGAAAGGCTGAGTGGAACTGCTGGGATTTGAACCTGTGACCAAAAAAATCAAACGCAGGTCCCTTCAGTAGATACATTAGTCCATTAAGCCACCAGACCTGGCTCAGCATCAGCACCAAATGCCCTTTTCCCCCCTTGCTGCTCCGCATTTAAAAACAGCCTCTTCTATGTGTTTTTTCCTCATTTCTTACTGCCAATATTCTGCTTCATTCAAAGGACTATACACATGTGCAAGTTCTGTGGTTTGCAGTCAATTTGGTCCACATAAAGCACAGACCCTGTCCTTCTACTTAGGGTACCAGATGTTCTTATGCCACTGGTGAAGGTACTCTTCTCTTCCTTTTGCTTGTTTTGTAGTTCTCTTACATCCCAAAGGTCCGTGGCTTTCCGCCCTCAGTTTTCATTCACCGCCGTATTTACAAAAGATGTTGCATACTATGAGAACATACTGGAAATTGCGGGTTCTATGTAGGCTTTTAATTAGAATAAAGAGATAACATGTAGTAATGGGTTTAGAAGTAGAACTCGTCCTGCTCACCCTGCATCTTCACCAGCTTTGCCAAAATGTCCAAGTAGGTCACGGTGCGGCTAAAGAACAATCAGCATGACACTGGGATGGATGCAAGGTCCTTGTACAAGCATTCACACACCTCAGATAAGAGAACACAAGCCTCCAAGGTCTCATCACAACTTCCGGAAAGAACTTTGCCAAGTTCTGCAGGTCAATGCACAACTAGCTGCTCTAGTCCGGGTTTTTCCTTTGTGTTTGTGGTGTTATAATGACATGAACAAGGCTTTATGAATCTAGGAAGCTTGGCAGGGCTGGGGCTCATGAATAACTGGTGGGTCCAAGTCTGACAGACATCTTCCCAACAAGCCTCAAAATAATTATATAAATGTGACCAGACCTGCAAGTCTAGTGTCTTGAATAATCTATTCTACCTAACTGTAATGCTTTTGACCCATAAACTGGTCTCAAATTGTGTGAGCCGAGGTAAATATTATATTTCACAGTCACCTGGCGGAGAACAACAAGTTACTTACCTTCGAGAACGCATTATCTGGTAGAGACTCTATCGAGCTGCAGATTCCTTACCTTTGACTTTGCCAGGCATCAGGCTGGATCTGGAAACTTTTGCTGAGCAATATCCCCTTGTGTGCATCTTTGGGTGGCTCCATTTGGCTCGTGTGACGTCGTCGGTTATAACGTCGCGGTACCCATATAGGCGCCACCGAGGTGCAAGCATGTCAGTACTTTTCGTTTTTTCCATGCCATAAGTGCAGAGCCACAAAATAACTGATGCAGTTTTGTGCAAAACTAGAGTCCTGAAAGGAGGAGTAACCCTAGCTTCATGACATTAGTTAGCAAAGCAGGGCGGCATGGGTGGGGCTGTAAGGAATCTGCAGCTAGATAGAGTCTCTACCAGATAGTGCGTTACCGAAGGTAAGTAACTTGTTCATCTGATAGGGACTTCTAGCTGCAGATTTCTTATCTTTGAATTAGATACCCAAGCCATACTGTCCCGGCGGTGGGCTGCGGGCAAAAACACTTAAACTAGAAAATCCTGCAGGACCGAGCGGGCAAAGTGCCTGTCTCTGCGGACCTGACCACAAAGCAGTAGTCGTTTGCAAACGTGTGCAATGATGCCCATGTTGCTTCCTGACTGATGTCTTGGACTGGGACACCCTGAGCCAAGGAGGCAGTCACAGTCTTTCCCCTGGTGAAATGAACCCTTAATCCCTCAGGAAGCTGCTTCTTTGCCAAGGCATCGCAGATGTTAACACAGAGAACAACCCAGCGAGAAATGGTCCTTTTCTGCACTGCCCTTACCTTCTTTGCTCCCACGTACCCCACAAAGAGTTGGTTGTCGGACTGGAACCCTTTTGTGTGGTCAAGGTAGAACGACAACCGTATTACCTGGCCAGTCAGCTACAATGGCTGTCCTACTGGACAGCAGGGCGGAACATCCAGGAGATAGGGTACACTCCAGACGACTTGACACGAGGTTCTCTGCATATGCTTCTCCTGCCTGGGGCACGGATACCCCGCAATGCCCCCCCCCCTTCTATTACTAGCGTTGCACTGTTGGAGAAAGGCCCTACAGTACACTGGAAAGTACAACCCATATGCTCCAAATATATCACTGTTGGATATACCTCTTCCTACTGGCAGACTGACAACAAATCGATTGCGGGTCTGAGAGAAAGCCGGGGTGGAAACAGTGGGATCCTTCTTTGGGGATGGTACCCTCCTGGACCATCACAATTTTGTGCGGGTCACGGGCACCACAGACCGCCACTACTTGTTGCACGCCACGACAGTACACTATATTAAAAACACGTGGGCTCCTCAACGTGCGGAACCGACACAGCATGAACTGGTACATTTGTTATACTATATGGGGGCAGGGGGACATTTAATAAAATGGCTTTACGCCGGAATCCGTGCCCAGGGGGGCACCCAGCTGAACGATCTCCGTGCTAAATGGGCGGAAGACTCGGACAGGGAGATCAGGGACAAAGACTGGGAGTGCTTGGTGGAACACCCAAAGAAAGTGTCGCGTAACTCCAAACTTATGTTCATTCAAACGATGATCCTACATAGAGCCTACCTCACTCCGAAGAGGCTACACCTTATGTTCCCGACGGCACAAGCTACTGCCCTAGATGTCGCTCTGAAGAGGCGGGATTTGCCCATATGGTTTGGAACTGCCCACGCTTACGAACATACTGGCAAAGCATTCGACAGATATTACACGGAGTCACACACATAGAAGTGAAAGACGACATCCTGGACTGTCTCTTAGGCCTACGTAAGCGCACCAAGACTCAGCGAGCACAACTGTGCTTCCTTTTTTTTTTTTTTTTGAAACCGTTTATTACAAAATTAAAAAAATATACAAAGATGGGCCTACAACCTTCAGGCCGGCCGCTAGCAAGCAAGAGGAGCATGTGATACAAACAATAGCGCGCATGCCGCGGCAAAGGGAAATGCACAGGAGTTAGAAGCGGTGGTAGCCACACCATCCGGGCCCACATAACGGTTTCATTTTAATATAAATAACAACAAAAGAACAAATCCACAAGGCAACCCACAATCAGAAACAGCAGCATGTGCTCCCCTAGCGGGGGGGACCCTACCAATCCATAAGAGTAGCAAGGGGGGGAAAAAGGTCAAGACTGGGATTAGGTGGACTCAGTGCCCAGGACCGGGGAGATAAACTGGCTAAGGGGATGGGGCCGGTGACGGATCGGGCAATAACGGCGGGGTACAGATTCCCCCGCGGTAGGCGTTCCAGGGGCCCCATACGTTCACCCATGTCCCAGGCTTACCTCTCGCAACATACACCACCTTTTCCTGAAACATGCACCAATCCATGTTATCCTTCCATGCCGAGACAGTCGGCGACCTCTGGGAACCCCACAGTTGAGCAATGTCGCGTTTGGCCACCATATATCCCAGAGTCACCCACCGCGTCTACGGCACCGAGTAGTCGGTTGGCTCCCACACATTCAACAGGCATCTCCTCGCTTCGGGCAGCAGCGACACACGCGTAACCACCCGCAGGACCTCATGCACACCACGCCAGAATCGCTCCACCTCCGGGCATTCCCACAAAATATGGAAAAAGGTCCCCAAAGAACCACACCCACGCTTACACAACCCGTCTACAGCATATCCCATACGCAGCAGCCTTGGCCCCGTGACATAGACCCTATGGAGTATCTTGAGCTGGACGAAGCGAAGGCGGGCCGGTATGGCCACCTCTTTCGGGGAGGCCACCGCCGATACCCAGTCCTCGTCATCCAGCTCCAATCCATCGGCCACCCATGCCTCACGAAGGTTAGTCAGCAGTCCCGAGCGGTCATTGATAAGTTTTTTATAGATCAATGAAATCGTGCTGTCCGGTACATGTCCGTCTAGCACTCTATCCTCCAGAGGGGAATACTCCGGGATGGAGGCAACGTCCGGGAATACGGAGCATAGCGCATGATGAATCTGCATATACCGAAAGTACTCCCTGTCTTGCAACTGGAATTCTGTCCGTAGCATCTCGAACGTTTTGAATCCCCCCCCTCGTCCAGAGATCACCCACCCTGCTGATGCCTATCATGTCCCACTTTTCAAAGCCCTTCGAGGCCCACAGGGAGCCCAACTGCTCAGATGCGTATAGTGGCGACGCCCGGGTCAAACGACCTTTCCACCCCATCGCCCCATTAGCCGCGTGCCACACTCGTACCATGACCCGCGTGGGGCCCGTCAGACGTGCGTCAGGCGAGCTGGAGTAAAGCGCTCGGTTATAATCACCACCCGGCAGTAACATCTTATCCATTTCAAAGGCCGGGTTTAGAGCGGGCCCGTACAGGCCGTGATTAATCGCAGCCAGCTGGGAGGCCCAATAATACCGTTTGATATCCGGGAGGGCGATCCCCCCGTCATACCACGGGAGCGTCAGCTTCGCCAGGGCGATACGCGGTCTACCTTCCCAGAACAGTCGGCGCTGCAAACTCTCCACCTCGCGAAAGTAGCGCGCCGGGACGACGTCCATTGTGTTCTGCAGAGCGTACAGGAAACGCGGCAGCGACATCATCTTAAACAATGCCGCCCGGCTGAGCGGCGAGAGCGGCAAGCGCCTCCAACGCGCAACATCCTCCTTCAGGCGCTGGAGGGGGGGAAGCAAGTTCTGACTATATCGGGCCTCCGCGTCCAGGGTAATGAAGACACCCAGGTACCGGAATCCCCGCGGAGCGATCTGGATAGGACAGCCCCGCGGAAGGATAGGGTCCTCCCCAGAGAGAACATAGACGCACGATTTAGCCCAGTTGATGACAAGGCCGGAGTTAAGACCAAATGAATGCAACACATCAACCAGCACTATCAGTGATTTACGTGGGGAAGCCAGGTACAGGAGAATATCGTCAGCGTATAGAGATACGCGGTCCTCATACTCGGGGGTCCAGCGGAGACCACGAATAGAAGGTTCCCACCGCAGCCACTCCGCCAGGGGCTCCAAGGCGAGCGCGAAAAGGAGCGGCGATAACGGGCAGCCCTGCCGCGTACCCCTGCCCAGCTCGAACGAAGCCGACACTCTACCGTTCACCACGACCTGCGCCAGCGGGCCAGAGTACAACAATTTTCCCCAACTGATGAATCCTGGGCCAAACCCAAACTTCGCAAGCGTCGCCCAAATATAAGGCCATTCAAGCGTGTCAAACGCCATAGTGGCGTCCAAGGACGCCAAAATGGCCGGCTCTCGTATGACAACTGCGCTTCCTTGACCTGTCTTTAATCCTTGCGATACGTACAATCACTAGACAGTGGAAGGCCTCTAGGTGCCCCACTCTAACGGCTTGGCAGACCGATGTGGTACTATGGGGGGAGGCGGAGAGTGCTGCGTTGAGACGGGAAGAGGAGAAAGGAATGCGGAAACACCCCATAGCAATGGACTGGGACGTAATGCTCTTAGGCCTAAAAAATATGGATTTACACCCCACGGGCACAGGGCACACACAGTAAGTGGCACGGCCCCTGACCCCAGCAAGTACTAGACGAGTAGCCCTAGCAGTGTTTGCCCTACGGCGTTCGAGAGGGCCGCAACGATTCACCACACGGTACTAGACACATGATAGTATGTATGACCAGGGACCTTATACACTGTTACTATAGGGAGATTTAGAGACCGAGGAGCGGGGTGGGGGGTGGGGGGGTATTAGGTTAAATGTTCAGTGTATCTTCTACTTCTGGAGGTTAGTCGAATGGTTTAGGTCTGAAGGTACCCTATGAAGGGCACTACATATTTCTAAAATGGAAAGTGAGACGAGACTAGGTTTTACTTGCATATGTACGCCCTGAAGGCCGTGCTTGTACACAATGGGTACAATGTATTTTCTTTTGGCTTGTTCCTCCTTTCTATTGGCTTATTTTGTTATTTTTTTATTTTTTATTTTTAACGATCATTAGTGGATGCCTATCTGTAATGCGGATGTGGCTGATACCCTGCCGAAAAAACAATAAAATAATAAAGTGTGTTAAAAAAAAAGGTAGAACGACAACACTCTTTTTGGGTCCAGTCAGTGGAGACGCTCCTCTTCCTTAGAGGAATGCGGGGGAGCAAAGAAGGTGGGAAACGTGATGGATTGACACAGATGTAATGGGGTCACAAAGTTTGGCAGAAAGGAAGCCCGGGTGCGAAGCACCACTTTGTCCGTAAAGGATATTATATAGAGAGGAGAGCAAGATAATGTCTGCAAATCACTCAGAAAGAGGGTCAACAGACCTTTCTGTACAGTGCAACACAAATTTCTGCCAACGGCAGGCATATACCGTCTAAGTGGAGGGCCGCCTGGCTGCCAGAATAACATTACAAAGTTCGGGAGGAAGCTTAAAAGTCATCAACTGCTGCCGCTCAATCTCCACGCATGGAGGCCCAGAGTTGACAGGTTCGGGTGGAGAACCCTCCCCTGCTGCTGTGACAGAAGATCGTTCCAAAGGGGCAGCCTGATTGGAGGATCGATGCTCATTCTCAGAAGCTCTGGATACCAGACTCTCCTTGCCCAGTCCGAAGCCACAAGGATGACTTTGGCCCAGTCGCTCCTGATCTTCTTCAGAATCCTGGGCAGGAGTGGTATGGGCGGAAGGCGTACAGCAGGTCTGAGCTCCAATTCCACTCACGGCGTAAGGCGTCGCTGAGCGATAGCCGCCTTGGAAACTCCAGCGCGCACTACTGCTGACACTGCGTGTTCTCTCCGGAGGCGAACAAACCTAACCAAGTTTCTCCCCACTGCTGAAAGAGACCTTGCAGCACCTCCGACTGGAGATGGCATTCCTGATCCGCTAGGCGTCGAGGCCTGAGTTTGTCCGCCCTGGTGTTCAGAGAACCTCCACACACAAAAGGGAAGGAGTAGGAGGAAATGACCGCCCCACTTAGACCTCCTTTAAACAGATTGCGCACACACAAAAAGAAGGGGGGCCTTGTGCTAAAGCTCGCTGTGATCAAAGGGTGGGGAAACACACCAGGGTGTTAAAACTGCCCTCACACACATCTGTGTCATGCTTCATCATAGGTCTGCTAACACACCTCCGCGCAGACCAACGCTGGAGACGGAGCAATAAGGAAGAGGAAGACAATACAACACGTACAAAGAAACAATATGGGATCACAAGTGAAAGAGTGGTGCAGAAATACAATTTAAAACTAGCCACGGGATTTCCATAACCAACTTTAATATTGGATTCCCTGACCAGAGTGAAAAGGTCACTGGATGACCAGTGGATTGTGGTATTTGCAGACTATAATGAGTCTCCTACCCCTCCACTCTGCATATATGTCGACATGTGTCAGCCGGCTAATTAGAACACCCCGGCATTCATCAGGACTCACAAGAAAGAAGATCCCATGGGTACTGACCCTACATCCTTGATCCAAGGGTAGAGGGAAGACCCCTTCTAAGTGAAATTCTCAGAGCAAGTATGGAGAGCCACTTGCTGACCGTGGGGAACCTGTAACAAAATGAGAGTTGCAGTCGCACTCCTGGGTATAAACAAAGCCAATAAAACAAATATCAAACTGGTGCAGTGCCCACTGTGAATAAAACAAACACACACATGGATAAGTTGAATCCACGACAGCTATTCCTTCCGGGCGTCACTAAACGACTCAAGCTACATAGCGTCGCTGGGCTGCCCAAGATAGCGCACAATCCGCGCCCAAAAGTACATTATAATTACACATGGTAAATCCAGACATCAGAGCTAGGAGACACGAAAACATGACCATTCACTCGGCACACCTTACCGAGTTTCAAAATGACTCAAATTTGTAATGGCGTGGGAGCGAGGAAAGCTCCCTATTGTCACACTCTGTGGGACACGAGGATAGAAAATGAAAGGATAATGAGATAATAGATCATGAGGCGTGACATATAAGAATGTACGTGGTGGTCTAAGCAAACTGGGAAAAGCGGACTGACTCGGGGTTGTCTCGCATGCCGTTCCTGGTCAGGAGCCCAAATACCAGTTAAGTAAAAGGGCCTGTTCTGTCCTCAACACTGCAAAATGCCACAGAGCCTCCTCCGTCATCCTCGTAGGCTCCTCCGTCATCCTCGTAGGCCCATAGAGTACCAAAACTTACTTCCTCAAGGTGAGCTGTTTACCACCAATTGTCCCTCCCAGTCCCAGCGCCGTGTAGTCTCACTCGTTGGCGCTGTTGCAGCTGAAAATAAATGTCCCGCCCTGGCCCACGTGATCGTGTTTGCGATGTAACTGACTGATGTTTTGGAAAAGGGAGAAGTGCTGATGACAGAAACTCCATGGCTCGGAGACAAATGGCTTGTGCTTCCACATTTTATCGTATTTGGGGACATTCTGTGATTAGAAGCATATCCCACTTTGTGAACACATTTCACTGTCAATAACTCATTATAACCTTAAATAATCATGTGTATCCATTGGTTGATAAAACTGGGCAGTGAAACCAAACAAATACAAAAAATTGGGATGTTTGCGCATTCTGACCACGCCTCTGGCTCTGCCCACTGATCCAATCCTTGGGTTATTCCCGCCCTCTAATTCTCCGCCTACAGTTCCCCTACTTTTATTCCCCCACTTCGACCACTGATATATCGTGTTGCTGGATAGTGGGAACACCACACCTGTAAAAAGTACCATACCTATGATATTATAAATTCCAATAAACTGTTGACTAGCAGGTAGCCCACTGTACAACCTGATTAATGAATCATTATCACACTGTTGTTAACAGGCACATTTTGTAAATATAGGACCTACATTTACAAACGTTACTAAGGATTCTGTATGGTCCCGTTATTTGCCAACTGTGTCCACTGGCGGACTCGGGCGGAGGATGTCCATGCGGTAAGTCATGAGGGGGTGACACCATGAGTTACCCGCACCGGGTCACACCAACCCTAGTGACGCCACTGGATGCAAGGTGGCTGGAGGAAGATGCACGTCTGTTAGAATAGCTGGACCGCTGACCTGCATGTGGAAGCGGGGGCGTCACTGCCCATGCACGAAATAAAACTTTATTGTACACGGGCCGGTGTAAGCACAATGCGTGCAACTAACACAGGCTGGCGGGAACACAGTGCATGCATTGTGCACATTCTAAAACACGCGCACAGTGGGTTCAGGAGCTGATGGATGGTTGTAGGGAAAAAAAGGGGCATCCAACTTAAGTCTCCCACCTCCCCAATCCAATGTGGGTAAAGTCAAATCGAAACAAACAAGTGCCATAAAAACAATATCACATGGTGCAATAGCACTAAGATTTCCTGCTGTGATGACAATTAAAGAGGCAAGAAACTAGGACCAGTACTTCCTAAAGATACAAATGGTATCGGGTCCAAAAGGTATGTCAGGCTACAGTGAGGCATGGGTGTTCGACGGGCTGGATTGCCGTCCAGTATGCCTACGGACAGAGATACATAGGACACAGTGTCAGTACTGGTGCATGAGAACGGACAGCCGCCCAAGAGGTGTGCTGGTGGCAAAAAAACAAGTCCGCTTAAAGAGTGGTAGTGAATTACAGGTTGTTCAAAACATTCCAGGAAATCTCGTCATTCAGACCTCTGACATGGCTCCTGACCCTGTGGATCCATTTCTGCTCCCTAATGAAAAGAGCATTTTCTGGCTTGCGGGTAGTAGCAACAATATTAGGTTTGTCCAAAACCATCCACCACAGGTTCTCGGACGAATGTCTCTTCTCCATGTAGTGGGTCGTCAGACGGGTGGTCGTCCTTTGGCATTTGATGGTAGATCTATGCTCCATGATCCTGACTTTGACTTTACGAGTGGTCATACCAATGTAGACAAGACCGCATGGGCATTTTAGCATGTATATTATATTGCTAGAGTTACAATTGGTGTGCCTCCGTTGCACCCACGGGTGGTTCAACCCAACATCCACGGTCTTTGTATTAGATGTTAGATGACAGACGTCACATGACCCACATCTTGTGTGTCCTGTCACCGGCGGAAGTCCCCATGCATTTGCCTCTGCTAGGGTCGTAGTCAGTCTTGTCGATGTGTTCCTTGGTCTTGTGTGGACCAACAGATCCCTGATGTTCTGGCTCCTTTTGAAGGAAAATAGCGTTTTTTCAAGGTGCAGGCCATTGGAATTAAGGATTCTCCAGTTATTTATTTATTTATTTAATTTATTTTAAAAGTTTTATATAGCGCTAGCTTGACCCGTAGGTATCAGAGCGCTTTACATACATACTGTAATATGTAGAATGATCTTCTTGATGTTGTTCGAAACAGTGTTAAATGTGGTGACACATATTGTTTTGTCAGTAGGGGGTTTCTCCACCATTTCCAAAAGTGCGGCCCGATAACAATTCGCCGCCCTCTTTCGAGCCCTGTTCACAGTTCTGCGTGGGTATTTCCTCTGTAGTAGTTTTTCAGTTAAGGTGTTGGCTTCAGATTTAAAGTCAACAATGCTGGAGTAGTTTCTGTGGAGGCGTAAGAACTGACCCACCGGGATATTTTCCCTTAAAGATTTAGGGTGGAAGCTCTCAAAAAGTAGGAGGCTGTCCCTATCTGTGGGTTTGTGGAACACCCTTGTCTGTAGACATCTGTCTTTGGGGAATATCACCAAGTCCAGGAAAGGTAGGGTCTCCGTCGTGATCATTGAGGTAAAGTGTAGCAGGGGATTCCTACTTTTCAGCCACTCCAAAAAATCACGAATGGATTCGGCCTCCCCCTCTCAGATTAAAAGCACATCATCAATATAGCGCTTCCACACCTTGATGCTGTTTCTCCAAACACTCCCGGGAACGAAGATATATTGGACCTCAAAAGCCACCACATAAAGTCCCGCTAGACTGGGGGCAAAACCACTCCCCATGAGTCTGGAGGTAATAGGTGCCTTGGAACTTGAAAATGTTTTTAGTCAATGCTATTACGGCCAAGAGTAAGATGAAAGGTCTTGGGGTACAGTACTCCCAGTCCAGGGTAAATAAAATTTCCTCCACTACCCGTACTGTCACTCTCTGGGGTATATTCGTGTATAACGATTCTACATCCAGACTCACCAGGAACTGTTTCTCTAGGTCAAATTGTAGGTCCTTCAGTAGATGTAGAACCTCAGTGGTATCTTTGAGGTAGGCTGTCCTGTTTTGTACCTTGGGCAGGGTATAAAAGTATGGTGTCACCGGATCTTCTTGGCACAGGAAACTGCCCTCTTTTTCAGTGATCAAATCATTTATCACTGCTTCCTCCACCACGGAGGCTATCTGTTTTAATATCCTCGATCGGATCTCCTCTCAACACGTTATAGTTCCTCCGGTCGGAAAGGGGCCTCAGGCATTCCGTCTCATAATCAGTTTTCTTCTGGATTACGATGGCTCCCCCCTTATCCGCCGGTTTGATCACGATGTCTGGATTGTTTCTCAGTTCCTTCAGGGCTTGTTTCTCTAGTCTCGTCAAATTCTTGTAGCTGGTGTCATCTTGTCCTGCCAGTTTCCACTTCGTGGATGACTGCTCGCTCGAACGTTTCCACCTCAATGGGGAGGATGCTCACGGCTGACGTGAACTTAGAACCCAGAGGGGATACGACCTTCCGCCCCCAATCCGTGTTGTCCCCTCTATTTTCAAAGAAGACTCCGAGTCTGATGTTGCGGAAAAAACCTGCCAGTGCTTGGCGGATTTTGAATCTAGAGTGTTAGTAGGCACAAAACCTAAACCTTTGTTGAGGAGTGCTTCCTGGGATTCTGTAAGTAGAGTGTCGGTAAGATTCATTACTAGGGTATTCACTTCCTGCTCGTCCCTATTGACGGGTCTCTCGCCATGCTCCTGGACACCCTCTGTTCTAGATCCTCCCATTGTACACCAGTTGTGCCCTTCTGCTTGCTCCTGCCTCTCCCTCGGCCTCACCCTAAAAAAGGAGGGGGATTCGGAATCTGGGGAAATTGGGCTAACTGCCCTCCCTGCATGCCTGGAAATTGCTGTTGATACATGGGGGGGCCACCCAAAATTATGGCATGGGAAGTTGGGGTACATAGGGTTGAACGGGGGTGGGACATCCAAAGAAACCCCTACCTCTACCCCTTCTGCTTGGTTTCTCACGTAGTCACTGTCATCACTACTTGTGCTGTCCTGTCAGAGTTTCTGCCTTCCCTGTTCTGGCCTTTCTTCATGTCAACTACTTTCTTTTGAATATATTCATCCGTGGTGTAAGGGTAGACTTTTTCTCTCGAGAACTTCTTCAGGTCTTTTTTAAGTTTGTCTACCTTAGACCTTAAGAGGTAGTCCTTATACTCCCCAATCTCAATATCGGCTTTCTCCAATTTTTTCGTGTAAGTTGCCCCAAGAATATAGGCCCAGAGAACCTGCCAGGTGTTGAACCATCAGGGTTATGCCCTGCTGTTCCAGCCATGTCGAGAGACGCAGGGCCTCTCGACAAAGGGTCCATGACCCCACCCTGCCCTGCTAGTTGCAGTACCACATGGCGGTGGTGTTGTCCGTGAACACCTGCACTAGTTTCCCCTCGACAGAGGGAAGAAATGCTTTCAATGCCAATCGAATTGCTCGGAGCTCCAAAAGATTTATGTGGAGCCCCGACTCCGCCGGAGACCAGTGTCCTATGATCTCTACCTCTCCCAGATGGTTGCCCCATCCCAGAAGTGACTTATCTGTCACTACTGTGAGTTCTGGTTGGGGAAGGGAGATGGTTCTGCAGTTGACTCCTTTCGAGATCTGGACCATAAAGGTGAGATTTCCTCGAAGCTGTGCCCATAGGAACTTCAAGTCCCACTGCAGAGCCCACATACACCACTAGGCATGCTTTACCAACAGGATGGAGGCTGAAACATCAGAATCATAACCTTAAAATCCTGGACTTGTTGCTCGGGAGGATAGGCCAGAAAATGCACTGTGTCTAGAAAAAAAGAAAAACTGCTACAATGAAAGAGAGTGTCTGAGAAGGAGTCAGGTGTGATTTTAGCACGTTTATAGAGAACCTTAGTGAGTGCAGTAGGTCCACCGTAGTCTGAAGGTGAGACAATGACAGCCTGGGGCAAGGACGCCTTCAACAGCCATTCGTTGAGGTAGGGGAAGACTGACACCGCTAACC